>NC_135966.1:45505477-45805477 GCF_053455715.1 Rhinoraja longicauda
TCTCAAGAGAGAGTTAAATTTAGCTCTTAGGGCTAGTGGAATCAAGGGATATGGGGAGAAAGCAGGAACAGGGTACTGATTTTGGATGATCAGCCATGATCATATTGAATGACAGTGCTGGCTCAAAGGGCCGAACGGCCTACTCCTGCACCTATTTTCTATGTTTCTATATTTTGGCTTATTCTAACAGGTTTATAGAACAGTAACATAGAACAGTACGGCACAGGAACAGGTCCTTCAACCCACAATGTTTGTGCCAAACATGATGTCCAGCTGAACTGATCTCATCTGACTGCATGTGATCCATGTCTCTCCATTCCCTGTAGATCCATGTGCCTAACTTAAAGCTTCTTAAACGCCACTGTTGTATCTCCTTCCACCACCACCCCTGGCAATGCGACCAGGCCCCCACCCCAGGCAACGCCAGGCCCCCACCCCAGGCAACGCCAGGCCCCCACCCCAGGCAACGCCAGGCCCCCACCCCTGGCAACGCCAGGCCCCCACCCCTGGCAATGCGACCAGGCCCCCACCCCAGGCAACGCCAGGCCCCCACCCCAGGCAACGCCAGGCCCCCACCCCTGGCAATGCGACCAGGCCCCCACCCCTGGCAATGCCAGGCCCCCACCCCTGGCAATGCGACCAGGCCCCCACCCCTGGCAACGCCAGGCCCCCACCCCTGGCAATGCGACCAGGCCCCCACCCCAGGCAACGCCAGGCCCCCACCCCAGGCAACGCCAGGCCCCCACCCCTGGCAATGCGACCAGGCCCCCACCCCTGGCAATGCCAGGCCCCCACCCCTGGCAATGCGACCAGGCCCCCACCCCTGGCAACGCCAGGCCCCCACCCCTGGCAATGCGACCAGGCCCCCACCCCTGGCAACGCCAGGCCCCCACCCCTGGCAACGCCAGGCCCCCACCCCTGGCAATGCGACCAGGCCCCCACCCCAGGCAACGCCAGGCCCCCACCCCAGGCAACGCCAGGCCCCCACCCCAGGCAACGCCAGGCCCCCACCCCTGGCAACGCCAGGCCCCCACCCCTGGCAATGCGACCAGTCCCCCACCCCAGGCAACGCCAGGCCCCCACCCCTGGCAATGCGACCAGGCCCCCACCCCAGGCAACGCCAGGCCCCCACCCCTGGCAATGCGACCAGGCCCCCACCCCAGGCAACGCCAGGCCCCCACCCCAGGCAACGCCAGGCCCCCACCCCTGGCAATGCGACCAGGCCCCCACCCCAGGCAACGCCAGGCCCCCACCCCTGGCAATGCGACCAGGCCCCCACCCCTGGCAATGCGACCAGGCCCCCACCCCAGGCAACGCCAGGCCCCCACCCCTGGCAATGCGACCAGGCCCCCACCCCAGGCAACGCCAGGCCCCCACCCCTGGCAATGCGACCAGGCCCCCACCCCTGGCAACGCCAGGCCCCCACCCCTGGCAATGCGACCAGGCCCCCACCCCAGGCAATGCGACCAGGCCCCCACCCCTGGCAACGCCAGGCCCCCACCCCTGGCAATGCGACTAGGCCCCCACCCCAGGCAACGCCAGGCCCCCACCCCAGGCAACGCCAGGCCCCCACCCCTGGCAATGCGACCAGGCCCCCACCCCTGGCAATGCGACCAGGCCCCCACCCCAGGCAACGCCAGGCCCCCACCCCAGGCAACGCCAGGCCCCCACCCCAGGCAATGCGACCAGGCCCCCACCCCAGGCAACGCCAGGCCCCCACCCCTGGCAATGCGACCAGGCCCCCACCCCAGGCAATGCGACCAGGCCCCCACCCCAGGCAACGCTAGGCCCCCACCCCTGGCAATGCGACCAGGCCCCCCAGGCCCCCACCCCAGGCAATGCGACCAGGCCCCCACCCCTGGCAATGCGACCAGGCCCCCACCCCAGGCAACGCCAGGCCCCCACCCCTGGCAATGCGACCAGGCCCCCACCCCTGGCAACGCCAGGCCCCCACCCCTGGCAATGCGACCAGGCCCCCACCCCAGGCAACACCAGGCCCCCACCCCAGGCAACGCCAGGCCCCCACCCCTGGCAATGCGACCAGGCCCCCACCCCAGGCAATGCGACCAGGCCCCCACCCCAGGCAACGCCAGGCCCCCACCCCAGGCAATGCGACCAGGCCCCCACCCCAGGCAACGCCAGGCCCCCACCCCAGGCAACGCCAGGCCCCCACCCCAGGCAACGCCAGGCCCCCACCCCTGGCAACGCCAGGCCCCCACCCCTGGCAATGCGACCAGGCCCCCACCCCAGGCAATGCGACCAGGCCCCCACCCCTGGCAATGCGACCAGGCCCCCACCCAAGGCAATGCGACCAGGCCCCCACCCCAGGCAATGCGACCAGGCCCCCACCCCAGGCAATGCGACCAGGCCCCCACCCCTGGCAATGCGACCAGGCCCCCACCCCAGGCAATGCCAGGCCTCCACCCCAAGCAATGCGACCAGGCCCCACCCCTGGCAATGCGACCAGGCCCCCACCCCAGGCAATGCGACCAGGCCCCCACCCCTGGCAATGCGACCAGGCCCCCACCCAAGGCAATGCGACCAGGCCCCCACCCCTGGCAATGCGACCAGGCCCCCACCCCAGGCAACGCCAGGCCCCCACCCCTGGCAATGCGACCAGGCCCCCACCCCTGGCAATGCGACCAGGCCCCCACCCCTGGCAATGCGACCAGGCCCCCACCCCAGGCAATGCGACCAGGCCCCCACCCCTGGCAATGCGACCAGGCCCCCACCCCAGGCAACGCCAGGCCCCCACCCCAGGCAATGCGACCAGGCCCCCACCCTTGGCAATGCGACCAGGCCCCCACCCCAGGCAATGCGACCAGGCCCCCACCCCTGGCAATGCGACCAGGCCCCCACCCCAGGCAACGCCAGGCCCCCACCCCAGGCAATGCCACCAGGCTCCCACCCCTGGCAATGCGACCAGGCCCCCACCCCAGGCAATGCGACCAGGCCCCCACCCCAGGCAATGCGAGCAGGCCCCCACCCCTGGCAATGCGACCAGGCCCCCACCCCTGGCAATGCGACCAGGCCCCCACCCCTGGCAATGCGACCAGGCCCCCACCCCAGGCAATGCGACCAGGCCCCCATCCCCTCTGTGTAAATGAACGCCCTGCACATCTCCATTATATTTTCCCCCTCGAGTGTTTTGTTTATCCCATCTATGCCTCTCATAATTCTATATGCTTCTGTTAAGTCTGCCTTCAAACTTCGACGTTCCAGAGAAAACAATCCAATTCTCTCCAACCTTTCCCTGAAGCTGAAACCGTCTAATCCTGGCAGCATTTTGGTAAACCTCCTCTGCGCCCGCTCCAAAGCTTCCACATCTTTCCTGTAACGGGGTGACCAGAACTGCACGCAATACTCCAAATGCCGCCTAACCAAAGTCCTACAGAGTTGCATCAAGACTTCCTGACTCTTATAATTAATGCCGCTACCAATGAAGGCAAGCATGCCATCCGCCTTCATTTTCATCCTATTTACTTGTGCTAACACCTTTAGTGAGCTATAGCTGCTGAGGACCCATTGGGTCTAAACCTCTCCTGCATTGGTGTAGCACCCTCCCCTCCCCCACTCCCACTCTCCCCCTCCCACTCCATCCCCCCTGAACATTAACGGGCCCCAACTGCGCAGGCACGGACCCGCTGGTTTCTGCGTACACGCGGATCCGGCAGCCATCTTATGTAAGTATTAGATTAACGGGCCCCAACTGCGCAGGCATGGACCTCGTGATGTCGAATACGGAGGTATTACTGCGCAGTCGCGGCTGACGGGCAGGGCAAGTGGAAATTGGATTTATTAATGTTTAAAAACTGATTTTTAAAGTTTAAAAAGTGAAAAACTTAAAATATATAACAACCATTTGAAGCGCAGGCCAATGGTGAGTAAGGTGGGCCTAAAATTGTTGCGCTATCGTGTACCGGTTTGGCTGTATTTCGGGAACAAATATATCCACAAACCCACATACAAATATATCCACAAACCCACATATATACAAGATGAGAGTTTTAGTGATATATAGATGAACTTGGTCTCCTAAATCCTTCAGCACATCAATGCTGTTCAGGGTCATGATGTAAAGCGGTGGGCTGACCATTCAGAGGCCATGCTGCAAGATGCACTGAGCGAAGTCGACTGGAACATGTTCCAAGCAAGTTCCAGAGACGTAAATGAGTTTGCGGAAGCGGTTACGGACTTCATTGCCACAATAGCCGATACCATCATCCCCACGGTAAGGGTCAGTATCTTCCCTAACCAAAAACCCTGGGTGGACAGGTCTATTCGCGTGGCCTTGAATGCTCGCACCGCTGCTTACAACTCCGGTCTGGCATCCGGCAACATGGACCACTACAAGGGAGAGTCCTACCGACTGCGAAGGGCAGTGAAGGATGCAAAAAGGAGGTACCGGGACAAGATGGAGTCACAGATGGAGCAGCAGGGCACCAGGCGCCTTTGGCAGGGGCTACGGAGTATAACTAGCTACAGGTCCAGCACCCCCTCAACCGGAAGTGCCGGCTCCTCCTTAGCTGATGACCTGAACTCTTTTTATGCACGGTTTGAGACGGGTAACACCACCAGCTCGCCATCTAAAAACAGCACCGAAGGGGCGCTGGCTAGCGAGGCTGGAGGGGGATCCACCGCCGGGGATGTGCACACATTCTCGGTGTCCGAGCATGACGTGAGGTGGGCTCTGACGTGTGTGAACACGAGGCAAGCTGGAGGCCCAGATGATATATCTGGGCGAGTACTAAAGTCTTGTGCTACTCAGCTTGCTCCAGTGCTCACCACAATATTCAACCTCTCCTTGGCAAAGTCCGTGGTCCCTGCAAGCTTCAAAAGATCCATCATTGTACCGGTGCCAAAGAATGCCTCCCCAGCGTGTTTAAATGACTACCGACCGGTGGCCCTCACCTCGGTTGTCATGAAATGCTTTGAGAGGCTAGTCAAGAAGCACATCTGCGCCCTCCTTCCTCGCAACATGGACCCACTACAGGTCGCATACCGTCCGAACAGGTCCACGGCTGATGCGGTCTCCCAGGTTCTACACACCGCTCTCTCTCATCTGGACAGCCAGGGGGGCTATGTGAGGATGCTGTTCATTGACTTTAGTTCAGCATTCAACACAATAGTCCCCAGCAGACTGGTTGAGAAGCTGCTGGAACTGGGGCTTAGCACCCCTCTGTGTGCCTGGGTCCTGGACTTTCTCACTGCCAGGCCCCAAGTGGTCAGGATGGGGGAACACACATCTAGCTCCCTCACCCTGAACATAGGATCCCCCCAGGGCTGCGTCCTTAGCCCCCTACTGTACTCCCTGTACACACATGACTGTGGGGCCAGGTTCAGCTCAAACTCCATCATCAAATTTGCTGATGACACTGTGGTGGTGGGCCGGATCTCCAACAACGATGAGAAGGCCTACCGGGAGGAGGTGGCTGATCTGGCACTCTGGTGTCAGGACAATAGCCTCCTCTTGAATGTCACTAAAACAAAGGAGCTGATTGTGGACTTCAGAAGGGCTAAACATCCAAGGACGTACACGCCACTGGAGATAGATGGGTCTACTGTGGATAGGGTGAGCAGTTTTAAATACTTGGGAGTCCGCATCACAGAGGATCTGACGTGGGCAACGCACATTGCCGCACTGGTGGGTAAGGCTAAGCAGCGCCTTTACCACCTTAGACAATTGAGGAAATTCAGAGTGTCTCTGAGGATCCTTCATTGCTTCTACTCTGGGGCTGTAGAGAGCATCCTGTCCGGCAACATTACAGTCTGGTTTGGGAACAGCTCTGCCCAGGACAGGATGGCCCTGCAGAGAGTAGTGCGTTCGGCAGAACGCACCATGGGAACTACACTCATCCCCCTGCAGGACCTATACATCAGGAGGTGCAGATCCAGAGCAAGCAAGATCATGAGGGACCCCTGCCACCCCAGTAACGGACTGTTCCAGATGCTACGATCAGGCAAACGCCTCCGCTGTCACGCTGCGAAAACAGAGAGGATGAGACGGAGCTTCTTCCCACAGGCCATCAGGACTGTCAACTTTTATAACCCCAGAGACTAAATTTTTGTCGACACTAATAGTAACTTATTAACTTTATTTATATGCTGTAACTGTAATTCTTTTTTGTGCACAACCCGCAGGCATTGCCACTTTCATTTCACTGCACATCGTGTATGTGCATGTGACAAATAAATTTGACTTGACTTGACTCAACTGTATACTCTCTCCTTTCATACAACCACCTAAAATGCAACATCTCACACTTTCTCGATTTAAACTCCATCTGCCATTGTTCCACCCATTTCTGCAGCTGATGTATATCCCGCTGTATCTTCTGTCAGCATTCCTCAGTCTGCAACACCTCCGATTTTGGTGTCAGCAGTTATGTGATGTCTTAATGAAGCAGTTTGAGATCTTTCAAATTCAACATCTGAATTCTGTGGCTTGTTGTGTGAATGCAGCCATTCTAGGCTAACAAAAAGATCTGATTTTACTGATACTATTTGAGGAAAAAATATTGGCCAGATGACTGGGAAAACTCCACTGCTATGGAGTCTTTTACATCCACCTTGGAAGACACATGTAGGTTCAATTGAACATGGCATTCAAAAGACCTCCACTGCATGCTCAATATCTTTAGTACTACACACAAATGCTCATCTAGGTTTTGTCCATGTCTCTGGTCAGACGCCTGAACACACAAACATCTGACTCAATGATGAGCCTACTACTCACCAAATCTAAGTAACATCTCTCGTGCAACTCAATACACAATGCCGCAATTAGTTCAGTTTAGTTTAGAGATCCAGCGTGGAAACAGGCCCTTCGGCCCACCGAGCCCGCACCGGCCAGTGATCTCTGCACATTCACACATACTAGGGACAGTTTACATCTGTACCAAGCCAATTAACCCACAAACCTGTATGTCTTTGGTGTGTGGGAGGAAACCGAAGATCTCTGAGAAAACCCAGGTGGTCACGAGGAGAAGGTACAAATTCCAAACAACCAGGCACCCGTAGCCAGGATTGAACCAGGGTGTCTGGAGCTGCAAGCACTGTAAGGCAACAACTCTACTACTGCACCACCGTGCCACCCACAACACTTCTGAGATCGTCAACATTTCCCCAAACCTCTGGTTTGTGCATACACAGCCTCAGTTTAACTGAATTGAAATATGAGGGTTTGAAACACGGCTAAATTTGATTTCCACACTTTGCCAGTGACTGCTGCCACCCATTTCATAGCTTCAGCAACAAGGTTCAAGCCTGACCTTGTGAGCTGTCTACGTGACGTTTGCACAGTGTTCCTGCGTGTTTCCTCACACATCCCAAAATGTGCTGGGTAAGATGGGTGGCTACTCTTTATGACCACTTGATGTTGGCTAATGGTAAAAAATATATCAATCAGGATGATCATGTGTGATAGAGAATAGGTTGACGGGCTACACGGAAATATGGAGACGGCCTTGGTCCACTGGTGGCCAGCATGGATCCAATGGACCAAATTATCTCTTGGATTGTCCAAATGTATTCTGGTACCTTACTGCCATCTCCTGCCACTCTACAGGGGCTTGAACCACATACTTTACCTCTAGCTCGGCAGGTAGTTCCTTATCAGTTCTGTTTTAAATTTGTTATAAACACTGTTGCCAGCAAGATAGTAAGAAAGCATATTCTGGTTGATAAGTGGACTTGCAAGGAAATGGTCTTGAAAGTAAATGTCAATTTCACACTCAGACAAAAAAGGTTTCACCATTAATAACCTGCTTTATGCATTTTATTTGTACATTTTCACTTATGCCAGCCATGCTATATTCGGTCTTCGAGTTACAAATCAATAAAAATAGAAATAATTGACAAAAAATATATGTCAAGGTTATTAAATGTAACAGGAGGAACTGCAGCTGCTGGTTTAAACCAAAGACATACCGCTGGGTTGTAATAATAATAATAATTATAATAATAATATTCATTTATTGTCGTTGCAACGAGTACAACAAAATTAAAAAATAGCAATCCTGACGGTGCGTAAAAACATATATGCAATAAATGCAAAACAAATAAATACAAATATATTAAATACAAAAGTTTTAACGGTGTTGCCTAGTGCAGAAAGTAGTGTTCAGTTCTCGTATGGCCCTGGGGTAAAAACTGTTCTTAAGTCTGTTTGTTCGGGATTTGATCGACCTGAAACGTCGACCAGAGGGCAGAAGAACAAACAGACGGTGGCCGGGGTGGGATGGATCTTTTATTAGATGCCCAAGCGAAATATGAGGTGCTGATCCTCCAATTTACAGAGATGCTGTCTGACCCGCTGAGTTACTCCAGCTTTTTGTGTCTGTCTTCGTCTTTATTGAATACTAGACCAAGTGGACCCGTTGGGCCCAAACCTTTCCTGCATTGCAGTAGCACCCTCCTCCCCTTCTCCCCTCCCCCCTCCCCCTTCCCCCTTCCCCTCCCCCCCACTCCATCCCCCTCAACCTCCCACCTCCCTCCTTCCACCCCCTCCCTCCACCCCCTCCTTCCACTCCCTCCACCCCCTCCTTCCACTCCCTCCACCCCCTCCTTCCACCCACTCCCTCCCTCCCGCCCCCCCTTCCTCCACTCCCACCCTTCCCGTCCCTCCCTAGGAGATAGATTTAAACTTAAAAATGTGAATAACTTTAAAAATATAACACCGATTTCAATGAAACTTCTTCCATTAGCACCAAAGGGACGACGGTGAGTAAGGTGGGACTAAAATTGACGTGCTATCGTGTACCGTTTTGGCTGCAGTTCAGGAACAAACAAACGAGAGTTTTAGTATATAAATAATACATTTCGAGCAGCCCCCTACAAACATAAGTGGGCGACACCATGTCCTAGCAGGTAGAACTGCTGCTGTCTGCTGCAGTGACCTTGGTTCAATCCTGTTTCTGTAGAGTTTGCATGTTCTCCCTGCTCCTTATACATTGCCTTATCACTGAAGTCCCTCACCCCTAGCGATCATTTCGGTTAATCCTCTTAACCTCCCGTGGGGTCTCCATGCTTTGTCTGAAACGTAGTGCGGAGTAATCTTACTCAGCTTGTGCTGACACAGAAATCTACAGCATTAATTCCTTATTGCAGGCAAATTAAATCCCAGAATCATTTACAAATTGGTTGGACATCATGATGGATGGTGAGTGGAGGGAGAGAAGCAAGGCTTCGTTCCTTTAGTCATTATTCAAAGATAAATGTGTGATCATTATGAATCTCAGCATTTATAGCAGTAATGAAAGTCTTCTCAGCTGTAAATCCTGTAATTTTAATAGCGAATACACTTGTTATAACATTCTCTACAGTTTTAAGTCGCTGATGTATGGTAGTGTAATAAGAATCAAGTACTCACATATTGTAATCAGTAGACACACAATTAAACCAATCTTCAAACAAGCTGCACTTTAAGTGAATTAGACAATTTTTAAAAATGGTTACTGGATATTGCAGCATAAGGTGGAGAATATGGGAATTGAGTGGTAATGTTAAATCTCTGTGAACGTACTGCTTAATAATAGACAATAGACAATAGACAATAGACAATAGGTGCAGGAGTAGGCCATTCAGCCCTTCAAGCCAGCACCGCCATTCAATGCGATCATGGCTGATCACTCTCAATCAGTACCCCGTTCCTGCCTTCTCCCCATACCCCCTCACTCCGCTATCCTTAAGAGCTCTATCCAGCTCTCTCTTGAAAGCATCCAACGAACTGGCCTCCACTGCCTTCTGAGGCAGAGAATTCCACACCTTCACCACCCTCTGACTGAAAAAGTTCTTCCTCATCTCCGTTCTAAATGGCCTACCCCTTATTCTCAAACTGTGGCCCCTTGTTCTGGACTCCACCAACATTGGGAACATGTTATCTGCCTCTAATGTGTCCAATCCCCTAATTATCTTATATGTTTCAATAAGATCCCCCCTCATCCTTCTAAATTCCAGTGTATACAAGCCCAATCGCTCCAGCCTTTCAACATACGACAGTCCCGCCATTCCGGGAATTAACCTAGTGAACCTACGCTGCATGCCCTCAATAGCAAGAATATCCTTCCTCAAATTTGGGGACCAAAACTGCACACAGTACTCCAGGTGCGGTCTCACCAGGGCCCGGTACAACTGTAGAAGGACCTCTTTGCTCCTATACTCAACTCCTCTTGTTACGAAGGCCAACATTCCATTGGCTTTCTTCACTGCCTGCTGAACCTGCATGCTTCCTTTCATTGACTGATGCACTAGGACACCCAGATCTCGTTGAACCCCCCCTCCTCCTAACTTGACACCATTCAGATAATAATCTGCCTTTCTATTCTTAATGTCTGCAATTTTTGGTTCCACACTTGAGGAATGATAGGAAGTTAGGATGTTGTCTGATAGGAAGCTGCTACTAACAATGATGGTTACTATTCAGAATTCTTTGTCGGGAGTTCGACAGATCGAGGATGATTTGCTTGTATTTCAGTTCCACGCAAGGTGGGAGGTGCAGAGTCTTCTGTGGCTGGGGCAGGAGTTCAAGCAGAGTGGGTGGGGGATTTGTCAGGTGGTGCTCTCTTTGCTGATCCATGGTCACGAGGATCTCCGCGCCATCCCACGTACTTCTTGTTCACTTTGAGTGGTCATGGGCCAGAGATTCCCAGGAGTCGGTGGAGATGTCACACGGCTTCAGGGAAGGGATTGGTGGGCGGAAGGTGGTGTCATTGGAGACCAGTGTCAGAAAGTGGGAGGGAAGGATTGGAGGGATGGCTGGAGGACAGATTTGCGAATCAAAAGGCGGGGGGGGGGGGGGGGGAGGGAGCATGGCTGGACCAGAATAACATGGGTGGGTTTACAGGAATGTGTGTTAGGGGTTGGCAGCTGAGCATCTGGTACAGTGGGTAGAATAATGATGTGGGTTTTTAGAGAGCAGCAATCTTTTTTTAGATTTAGGTTGGGTTTTTTTTAGATTTAGAGATACAGCGCGAAAACAGGCCCTTCGGCCCACCGAGTCCACGCCGCCCAGCGATCCCCGCACATTAACACTATCCTACACACACTAGGGACAATTTTTACATTTTACCCAGTCATTTAACCTACATACCTGTACGTCTTTGGAGTGTGGGAGGAAACCGAAGATCTCGGAGAAAACCTACGCAGGTCACGGGGAGAACGTACAAACTCCTTACAGACGGCCCCCCTTAGTCAGAATCGAACCTGAGTCTCAGGCGCTGCATTCGCTGTAAGGCAGCAACTCTACCACTGCCTTTACCAGTCAGGCTGAGGTATTAGGAACTGGCATTTTCAATGGGGTGTCATAGAGTCATATACAGAAAAAGGCCCTTCAGCCCAACTTGTCCCTGCTGACCAAGATGCCCCATCTAAGCTAGTCCCATTTGCCTGTGTTTGGTCATATCCATCTAAGCCTTTCCTATTTATGTATCTGTCCAAGTGGCTTCAAAGTGCTGTCATAGCACCTGCTTCCACCACCTTCTCTGGCAGCTTACTGGGCTTATATTTACTGGAATTTAGGGTGAGAGGGGATCTTATAAAACATATAAAATTCTTAAGGGATTAGACAGGCTAGACGCAGGAAAAATGCTCCCGATGTTGGAGGAGTCCAGAACCAGGGTCACAGTTTGAGAATGAGGGGTAGGCCATTTAGGACTGAGTTGAGGAAAACCTTTTTCTCCCAGAGAGTTGTGAATCTGTGGAATTGTCTGCCACAGAAGGCAGTGGAGGCCAATTTACTGGATGTATGAGATGCATGAAGGAACTGCAGATGCTGATTTAAACCGAAGATTGACACAAAAAGCTGGAGTAACTCAGCGGTACAGGCAGCATGTCTGGAGAGAAGGAATGGGTGACGTTTTGGGTCGAGGGTCTCGACCCAAAACGTCACCCATTCCTTTTCCTTCTCTCCAAAGATGCTGCCTGTTCTGCTGAGTTACTCCAGCTTTTTGCGTCGATCTTCGTATTCAAGAGAGTTGGATATAGCTCTTCGGGCTAACAGAATCAAGGGATATGGGGAGAAAGCAGGAACGGGGTACTGATTCTGGATGATCAGCCATGATCATATTGAATGGCGGTGCTGGCTCGAAGGACCGAGTGGCCTACTCCTGCACCTATTTTCTATGTTTCTATGTATCATATACCCACCACACTCTGAGTGAGCACGTTGACACTCAGGATACTACTAAATCTTTCCCTTCTCACCTTAAATGTATGTCTTCTGGCTCTTGTGTCCCCTACAAGAGACACTCTGCATTCATTCTATCTATTCCCCTCAAGATTTTATATAATTCTGTAAAATAACCCTTCAGCCATCTGCACTAAGGAATAAAGGCCTAGCCTGCTCCACCTCTCTCTATAGCTCAGGCACCTGAGTCGTGGCAACATCCTCCTAAATCTTCTCTGCGTTCCTTCCAACTTAATAACATCGCAGTCCAAATGCGCCCTCACCAACATCTTGTATAATTGGGGCATAATGTCCCAACTTCAATTCTCAATAACCTGACTAATGAAGGCAATGTACCAAAAGCAATCTTTACCACCCTATCGACCTGTGACACCACTTTTAGGAAATTATGTAATTGCACTCCATCTGCTCTGCAAAGTTTTTCGTGACCCTCTTATTCACTGAAGGCCTTGCCCTGGTTTGACTTCCCAAATTGCAACACCTCACACTTCACTTATTAGCCATTCCACAGTCCACTTGCCCAGCTGATGAGGATCCAACGGTGATTTTTGATAACCATTTTGACTGTCGACAATACCACCTACTTTCGTGTCAACTGCATACTTACTAACTATGCCTTGTACATTCTCACCCCAAATTATCGGTATAAACCACAATGGGCCCAGTGCCAATCCCACTAGTCACAGGCCTCGAGTCCAAACTACAACTTTCCACCACCATCCTCTGCTCTGTTCAATTATGCCAATTCTGTATCCAGTTAGCTAGCTCTCCCTTGATCCCAAGATTTCCCTGGGGTAATCTTACAAAGGTGTATGAAATCATAAGGGAAATTTATAGGGTGAATGCACAGTGTCTCACCTCCTGGAATCAGAAGAGCTGCAGCCAGTCGAAAAGAACGCCTCAGACAATCAGAGGATGAAAGACACCCCCTACATGACCACCCTTTGCTACCTCAGCGTTTGAAATCACGCAGACGTTTCCTCTCTTCTGTCCATCCCCTGGACTGCAGTGCATCGTCCCGAAGGCTCAAACTCTGGGAAGAGAGACTAGAGAAATCTCCGGAAGACATTCACATGGCAATCGATCCCTCTGAGAAACTCCCACCAGGTTCCGACCAACCATGGATAACCTGGCTCAGTCTCAACAGACAGGCATGGGGAGGAGCAAATCCAACATGCTGAAGTGGGGATACACTGAAGATGCGGCAGACTGCGAGTGTGGACGGGGCCTCCAGACTATGGAACATCTCCTGAGCTGTGACATGCTGCATGACACACGCACTGTAAAGGATCTTGCAGAGGCCAACCACGTGGCACTAAGATTTGCTCGCTGCTGGCAGACAGTGGTGTGATGACACGAATAAATAAGTAACAGTGTCTTTTATCCAGGGTAGGTGAATCAAGAACCAGAGGATATATGGTTAAGATGAGAGTTGATAGGAATTCTGAGAGACAACTTGTTCATTCAGAGCTGGCGGGGTATATGGAACGAGCTACCAGAGCAGGTAGTTGAGGCTGGAACTAGAACAACATTTAAAAGACACTTGGACAAGTACAGGGATAGGAATCGTTTAGAGCAATATGGGTCATATGCGGGGAAGTGGGACATCTTGGTCATCATGGACGTGTTGGGCCGAAAGGCCTGTTTCTGTGCTATATAACTATGTTTCTAAACCCATGCCCACTCATTCTAGATCTCCCTGCCCTTGCAAAAACTCTGATTATCCATTCTATCTATTTCCCCCATAATTGTATAAACTCCCATGATGTCCAATCTCTCCTTATTACTACAGCCCTCCAATCCAGGAAACATCCTGGTGAATCTCTTCTGCATTCTCTCTCTTGCTATAATTTCAGCAGCCCTGTCCTCACCCTTTCACTTAGCCCGTCAGCATCTCAGCGGCACAGGCAGCATATCTGGATAGAAGGAATGGGTGACGTTTCGGGTCAAGCCCCTTCTTCAAACTGAGAGTCAGGGGAGATGGAGACACAGAGATAAGGAAGTGTAAGTTGTGAAAACGAGACATCAAAGGGGATCTTGAGCAAGGAATATGTAGAATAGAATATTGTTAACTAGGAGAAGGTGTAATCAGGGGGACTGGTCGGAGAACTAGAAAGGGGGAGATGGAGAGAGAGGGAAAGCAAGGATTACTTGAATTTAGAGAGGTCAATATTCATACCGCTGGGGTGTAAGCCGCCTAAGCGAAATATGAGGTGCTGTTCCTCTGATTTGCGCTGGGCCTCACTCTGACAGTGGAGGAGGCCCAGGACAGAGAGATCAGTGTTTGAATAGGAGGGTGAGTTAAAGTGTTTAGCAACTGGGAGATCAGGTAGGTTTAGGCAGACTGAGCGGACATGAACTCCATCTGCATCCTCCTCTCAACTCTCACTGCCACCTAGCCCTGCATCATCAGTAAACATCGACATATTACATTTGATCCCCTCATCTAAATCATTACTGTGGATTGTGAGCAGCAGGCACACCACGGGTCACAACCTTGCGCTTCTTTAAGCTAATCCTCGATTTTCTGTCGATTGGCACCTCTTCTTTCCACAGCTCTGTGCAATTTGATTGAAAGCATTTCTTGCACTTTGTTTTGTACCATTATCTGCCATTAAAATGGAGGATAAACCATTGCCTCTTCCCTTCTGTGCCAACCCTGATGCAGCTTTTAGCTCCAGGGTAAAAACTGAGAGTGAAGAACAGCTTATATTTACCCAGGTCCATAAATAGGGAAACAAATACATCCCGAGGTGTTGCACAGAAAGCAACTAGATCCATTTAACAAAGGGTGAATTCAGAGTCCGATCGCAGAAGGTGCCACTGGGAATAGAGCACGATCTTCTGTCAACAAAGAAGAATGCTGCAGAGGAGTATGGCTCAACATTAAACACAGTCGCTATTTAGTTTTTTTTTTAGTTTAGTGGAGAAATACAGCACAGTAACGGGTCTTTTGGCCCACTGAGTCTGCACCCACCAGGCATCCCCGTACACTACCACTATCCTACGAGCTAGGGACAATTTTACCAAAGCCAATTAACCTACAAACCTGTGCATATTTGGAGTGTGGGAGGAAACGAGAGCACCCGGAGAAAACCCATGTGTTCACGGGGAGAACGTACAAACGGACGGCACCCGTAGTCGGGATCGAATCCGGGTCTCTGGCACAGTATTCAGTGACAGGTCCCATCCACAAAGACAATGGAGCAAAGCAGAAACCTCCACACCAGCAACAGTTCAGGCAGACAGAACATTAGCATTGCATATATTCTACCGCTGCTCATCAGATGAGATGATAGGGTTGCCTTGACAACAATTTATGGAGCTTTATTCAGCAGTGGATTACAGCATGCAATCCTCCCTACTTAAACTCAACTAACAAGGGCTTATTCCCCTTTGAAGAGGAAAAGACCTTGTGACCCTAATGACTAGCTACACTAATATGACTACCCTCCCCCCCCCCCCCCCCCCACTCCCCCTCCCACCACCCCATACTCTTCCAGTGAAATAATGTCTGTGCTGAACCTTGGATATAAATCATTTTAACCTGTCGGCTTTATTTTAACGGTTAGTTTAAAAGGATAAAAGTCCATCTACAAACCCCGCCTTTTTAACTAGAATCGGCAGTATAATTCCTCCATTGGGAGTGGCAGGAAATTGAAAAATCTGGACAACAATAATAACGAAAACACAATAAATGAAATTGGATTAACCTTCCGGCATGCTGCTTGACACAGTTTTGTGATTCACAAATCAACCTTTCATCCTTTCTGTCAGTTCAAACATTTTCCACTCCAAATAGTCCTTTGTTGTTTCCCCCTGTATGGTTCTGAAGTGCCTAAGTGACTGCTTTGCATCTCTAATGTGAGCTGGAATTAAAATTGGTGGCATTAAACTGTCAGAAACTGTCACCTGTTTGTCATTGGGAACCAGCTAGCTGTCTCTGGTGGTGTTAACCTCAGTGTTCACTAAGTTCTCGCCCAGTCTTTCTCACTTTTCGGGAATGCAGGTTTACTTTAGTTTATGGATACAGCGCGGAAACTGGCCCTTCGGACCATCGAGTCCGTGCCGACCAGCGATCCCCAAACAACAGCCCTAACCTATACACAATAGACAATAGACAATAGGTGCAGGAGGAGGCCATTCGGCCCTTCGAGCCAGCACCGCCATTCAATGTGATCATGGCTGATCATTATCAATCAGTACCCCGTTCCTGCCTTCTCCCCATACCCCCTGACTCCGCTATCCTTAAGAGCTCTATCTAGCTCTCTCTCGAATGCATTCAGAGAATTGGCCTCCGCTGCCTTCTGAGGCAGAGAATTCCACAGATTCACAACTCTCTGACTGAAAAAGTTTTTCCTCATCTCAGTTCTAAATGGCCTACCCCTTATTCTTAAACTGTGGCCCCTTGTTCTGGACTCCCCCAACATTGGGAATATGTTTCCTGCCTCTAACGTGTCCAACCCCTTAATAATCTTATACGTTTCGATAAGATCCCCTCTCATCCTTCTAAATTCCAGTGTATACAAGCCTAGCCTAGTCTATACAGTGTATACAAACAATTTACAATTTTTACGAAAACCAATTAACCTACAAACTTGTACGTCTTTGGAATGTGGGAAGAAACTGGAGCACCCGGGGAAAACCCACGCAGGTCACAGAGAGAACTTACAAACTCCTAACAGACAGCACCCGTAGTCAGGGTCGAATCCGGGGTCTCTGGCGCTGTGAGGCAGCAACTACCGCCTCGCCACCGTGTCTGGGGTCTGGAGGTTTATCTGTGGCGTTAAAGGACCATCACACAGTGCGTCCACAATCACCCTCATCGTAAATCTGCCTGGGAACGTACAGCTCACCCCCTCCATGACACCCTGGTCAACCTGAGGAGCACCTTCAGCAGCAGACTGGTCCCACCAAGATGCAGCACAGAACGCCACAGGACATCCTTCTTCCCTGGGGCTATCAAACTGCACAACTCCTCCCCCTTCTGTCGTGGGGTAGATGGACTGTCCTCCCCCCACCCCAATCTTTGCACATCCCCAATCCTTTCCACTCCTCACTTTAATTTCATGTTTCACGTATCTTGTGTTTTATGACTGTTGGCAGATCAATTTCCCTCCTGGGATAAATAAAGTTCTATCGTATTGTATCGTAAAGATACAGCATTAACCAATAGCTGTTATGATGGGGGATCCAGCTGACTTTTTCTACTTACTTTCATACAGGGCCTGATTGAAAATATATAATTCCTTGATTTAAAAATGTGTGCTATAATGCCAGCGATTATCTTTGGGATACATATCTTTGCAATATGAAGCTATTTTTTTGCTGCAATACTTTGCATACTCCTCTCACTCAGAAGAATATATTTAAACAAAGCAGCATTCCTGACTTATGAAATTTTATGTGACAAAACGTCAATCAGGAACCCATTTAAATGTAAATTCATACAGGAACTTTCTGAGTGTCTGCAAAAGCTGGAATACGGACCATTGCAAAACAAACTGCTGGAGGATGCAGGGAACTGCAGATGCAGTTTACCAAAAAAGGCACAAAGTGCTGGAGTAACTGAATTCAGCGGGTCAGGCAGCATCTGTGGAGGGAAATCGGTGGTCTTTTTAAGTGGAGACCCTGAGGATGCCGAGGGTGGAGGGAAAGAGGGCTGTCAGCAGGTATTTATTCAACTGCAATTTTTGACTTGGGTCTGAAAGCAGAGACACAACTAGTGTACAGTTATGTGTAAAGTAGCGTAACGTTGCTGGGAAAAATTCACGTTGTTCAGTGTTGTGTCATGCTAACTTTATATTGCAGCTTTTGCAAACCAGTCGTTTGAAAGTTCGTCAACATAAAACCAACCCTCAGAATTGGACTGTATTTCATATATGTTAATATAGTCAGGGAGCGATATAGTAAGGAAATAGTCCCTTTGGCCCATCGAGTCCTCGCCAACCATCAATCACTCATTTATACTAATCCTACATTAATCCCACTTTATTCTCGGCATTTTCTCATCAACTCCCCCCCCCCCCCATCTCCACACTTGGGTCAGTTTGTGGTGGCCAATGATCAACCAGCCCACACATCTGGGATGTGCGATGTGCAATGTGGGAGGACACTTGTAGGAAACCCATATGGAAACCCATATGGGCACAGGCATAACTCCACACAGATGTAAGGGGTTTCTGCGCCGAGCTTTCGCCCGACCTAAGGTCCCTGTGCCTTGCTCTGATCCCTTGACCAGGCCGCTTCGCGCCAGCAGTCCTGAACCCGCACTGCTGTTCCGAAAAGGCATTCAAGTGCTGAGGACACAATACAATATGTGCTCCCCGGCTCCGACACCCCGAGAGGTCAGTACCCGTCATCGACTGCTCCCAGCGGATGACGTGCGATGGGACCGCTGCGTAGCGAATATGGGCTCTCCCCTGAATGACTCCAATGTTCTCCACCCTGTACACTGGTGCGGGCCTTGTCGTCTTGCCCAACATTGGCATCCGCACCACTATTCCCATGACTGTGTGGTTTGACTGGCCACAATCTACGGGAACAGGGTATGCCTCCGACGCTAACCTGAGCTGGCACGGGGTGAGCGCGTACTGAAAGGGTAGCAGCGCCTGTAGGTGTTTGTTACTGATCCAGGACGGGACCAATCCTTCTTTTAGGTCCTCGAGGTTGCTGCGGCCCTCGCCCAGCAACCATGCCCCATACAGTAAGCACACCTCATTTTGCGCTGCCATGATCGGACGCGTCCCGATCTTCCCTAATCAGTGCGTTCACCGTGCCGGCATGCCTTTCCAGCTCAGCGATTATCTCGCGCAGGTGTAGTGTCATCGCCTGGTTCTCATGCAGCTCAGACCCGACGACCTTGTTCTCATCCGAGAGGGTGCCTTTTAACTGCGACCTTAACCTGTTAATCTGGGTCTGCAGCTCCATGGTATCTAGAGCATTGACCACAGATGTCCCGGTGTTAAAGCCCGTAAATACATCATTCACTACACCCCTCCTATGCCTCCCCGTCTGCCCCCAGTCCTCCGGCTCTTGGCTATACAAGCTCTCCTTGTCCACACTGGCAAGGTCGAACTCGTAAAATTGCCGGAACATGTTGGTCAGTAGCACCTGGTACAGTCTTTCAGTTTGCCTGGGGCACCACCCCGGCAACCTCACCTCGGTGAGGTTTAAGATCACCGAGGCTACCGCGTAGTGCACCCCCTGGTACAATACCTGGTCAGTCGGTATCAGTACCAGGCCATTCCCGGGCCCCTTAGTGGTTTTTGGGCACTCACCCTCCTGTGCTACTGCCAGCGGAACTGTGGGAGGTGTTATGCGTGGTCGTGTGATGAGTTCAGTGGCGTTTACCGGGATCGGGGAAAGGGGGACCCCCACAAGCCCGCGAGCTAACATCCCACCTCATCCCCTTACCGTCATCCTGCCACTGTCTCTGGAAAAATATGCTGTTGCCCGTGGGGCAACGATACCTCGAACCCCACATACACATATAAATCCCCTCATCCGGTTCCCACCATTTGTCCCAACACACACTCAACTGTTCTTTAGTCCCAGAAATAGTTCTGTGAGTGTTGTTGTCAAGTTTCTCCCACTCAACAGTGGAGTTGGCCATTGTCCTGCTCGTTTTCCTCAGCCACCACCGCCTGCTCGTGGGGACCTTCCCCGTGCATACCAGGCAGATCCTTTTGCCAACGGTGGCGCTTACCCTTTGGGCGATGATCTTGACTCTCGGGCACAATAACGAAGTGTCCCGATAAGCAAAGCCTGAGGTGCTGGAATACTCTGAAGAGTTCGATCCCAGCCACCCCGGCCACCGGCCTTCATGGAAGTGAACTGCGGTCTCCTCCGCTTCTCTCCTTCCAGTCCCATTGGTCGCGATGGGAGCCGTGTCCCCGGAGCAGCCGTAAATGATGATGTCCTTGGTGCGGCCCCGATAGGCCCACCCACATCCGATCGCCGTGGCAACGATCCACCATACAAGTGCCTCCTTCCACTCCAGAAAAACAGATAAAGAAATATGGTATAGCCAGCCTCTTGGGGAGCGCTTGGCTTTGTTAACGCCTCTGCGGGCGGGTCTCTTGACCCCCAGCCTGCACCCCACACCCACACATCCTGGACGCATCAACTTTATTTACAACTATCCCCACAAAACTTATCTAAATTACTTATCCTTATCTAATTACCTAATCCTTATCTATATTACCTAATCCTTATCTATCTAAAATATAATACAGCGCCGCCTTCCCAGGGCGGCTCAGCTAATCCCTGTCAGGGCTGCAGCGGTTCGTCTCCTGCGGCTCCACCACGCTGTCTCCCACCTTTGATCCTCCGCAGCCTGTTGCTGCCTGTCGGGGGCTAAACCTCCTCTGAAACGTAAGCTCCCTCCTCCTCACTTGGCTCCCGTACCTCGGGGCGTGATTGACCTCTGGTCAAAACTTTCTAGGTTGGGGTTCCCTGCTAGACCTACGGAGAGTCACCTTAGGCACTGCCCCCTGGACAGCCTGGCTGAGGACCGGTTCCTGCCCTGCCGCAGCTCGGGTACCCCCCGCAGCTGCCGACCCTGGCCCCTCCTCATCCAGCTCTGCCCCCTTGGTGCTGGATATACCCGCGGCATCCGGCCTCACCCTGCCTGTACCTACAGGTGGTGAGCCTCCGCCCGCTACCCCCGCCTTCCTGGTGCTTGAGTCGGGGACGTTACTGTCGTCCCCCTCCGACTCCTCCTCCTCCGTAATGGGATCCAGCCCCTGGTCGAGCTGATCAGGCTCTTCCTCGTCTGAATCCCACCCAAAACGCGAGACTCTCCATTCCTGGAGAATGTCCTCCCCCCTCACGCAGGCAACCTTGCCTGTCTGCGTGACCTGCCTCATCCTTGGCTGTGAGTCCCCACTCACAGGGCTGGCCCCTGTGGTTGACCCCTGTGCTCCAGGCTTATAACTACCTACCCTACAACAATCGTGTTTGTGGGTCACAAACGCGTTCAGGTTGTTCCCCACACACTCTTGCAGTTCGGCCGGGACCTCCGCCACCATGCGCTCGAGGTCGTAACCCTCGGGCGGCTTCATGGTGCACAGAATCCCTTTCCCCTCTTTTCCCCTAATCCCCTTCCCACCCCCTTCTGTCCACTTCATCAGGATACACTCCCATGTGGTATGGAGTGCTCCCAAGTGAACGGACAGCGGGATGGAACGCGCGCCAGCCTGTTCCTTCCCTGTGAACCCCGCCAGTGCGAAAGGGACCCCCGTGGACAGGGGAGAGTCAAAGGGTTCCTCTGTGTGGACCACGGTGCATGAAGCCCCCGTGTCCAACAGGTAACTGCCCCTTTGCCTCTCCACTACCATCTCCACAAGCGGCCTCTTCCACGCATCGTAGCGGAGAGGACACAGATAGGCGGGCTGCGTGGGCTGATGTCATTGGGGAATGTCCAGTGCCCCCCCCCAGCACCCGGGGAGCCGGTAGCGACTGCCACCTTCCCCTGTGCGGCCATGAGGGACCGCATCACCTCGATCATCGTTTCGATAATCTCGGGCTTAACTGGAACATCGGTGCGCAGGGTGGTGCCAACCCTATCTTCCTTGGTGTGGGCCCTGCAATCCTTCCGCCAGTGCCCCACCTTACCGCACCTGAAACACTTGGACTGTGCGGTAGGGTTACCCTCCTGTCGCCACTCCTTTTGGGCCAGTGTAGTAGCCTCCGCTACGTGCACCTTCCCTTTTACGAGTCGGGTAGACGTGCTCCGGGTGTTACCATACCCTACCGTGAGGCGGTCCAAAACCGTCTCCTCCGTGCTATTTGTGGGATCAAACCAGGCTTTCACCTGCTCCCTGACGGCCGCCAGGCTGTTTGATACCAAACATCGGAGCCACTGGGCTCTCCCATTCCCGACCAGGTCATCCCGCGCGGGGATGTGCGGGCAGCTGCTCTGATACACTGTCCACAGTCGCGCCGCAAAACCTTTGGGGTTCTCCCTCCATCTGGAGGGTCCTCTCCAATCGGGCAAATGGACCCTCATCGCCCATCCCCAAAACTTCCAGGACCTCGTCCCGTAGGAGATCGTAAGTCCTGGTCCCTCTTTTACTCTCATCTGAGAGGCATTGGAGGATCGAGCTGCCCAGGGAGAACAGCAACATTTTTGCCCGTTCTCCCTTGTCGCAACCCTTGATTGTGGCGGTTTGCTCGACCTCCCTAAAATGCAGCGAAGGGTCCCCTGATTCGGACAATTTCATTACATGCCCGATCATGGCTCTTAACTGTGGGGCACCACGATCTCGCTTTGAATGGGTCCGGCGTCCCCATTCAGCGCGGTGGGTCCCCGTCTGGTTTCCAGGACCGGGCACATGGGCGCCGGTGCCGAGTCCTCGACCGGGAGCTCCTCTCTCTCTCTCTCCCCTACACTACCCCTTTCCCAGGATGCCTCGTAGCTAGGGGAATTGTGGAGTCTGGGGGCCGAAGCCACCACGGTCTTTCTGGGGACCGGAACCGGGACCTTCGCAACCGCCAGCGACTGGCTCGCTGGGGGGTTCATTAGATAGACCAGCCCGCTTGCTTTATTTAAAGCACCCCGCAGACCCTTTATCTCCTGCAGGCAGGCCCCGTGGTCGGCCCCTTCCGACCTGTCCTCTAAAACCATTTTGTATGCTGCCCTAACCCCCTTGAGGTTCTCTTCCTGGGTCTCCAGCTGGCGGCTCAGGGAAGCGCACTGCTCCCTGTGATCTGGCACTCCATCAGCTCTACCCTGGCTTCGTGGCGGTTGGTCACGACCCGGCGCTCCTTGTTTAAAGAGTCCAGAGCCTCAATCAATTGGTTCCCACCCGCAGCCTTCTCCTCTACCTCCTCCTGAAGGTCCCTGATCTGGGCTGCCTGTGCCACAACCACGCGGTCCAAAAGCTGGACCTGCTTTTTATAGCAGGTCAGCCAGACCGCCTTTTCTACAGATTTCTTGTGGGCTTTACTGGCCGTCCACCGGATCGCTGCATCCAGTGGGCGCTTGTCCTCTAATAAAACACACATCCATGGTTTGGTGATATTCACCTTGCTAAAGACATAGTCCGCAATGCGCTCGTCCATTACATTCCTAGTTTTCAAATCCTTTTCTGGTACACTATCATCCTGCTGCCAGTGTCCCTTCGTGGTCGCCATTATCTGTAAGGGGTTTCTGCGCCGAGCTTTCGCCCGACCTAAGGTCCCCGTGCCTTGCTCTGATCCCTTGACCAGGCCGTGCACACTGGTTCCCCGTGAGTGGTTTGACCCACTCACCCCCTACGGTTCTAGACACTGGACTTAGATGCAGGAGCGTTTATAGTGCAGAAATTTCAACCAGACCAGATTTGAAGACCAGGGTTTAAATGGAAAAGGCTTTTATTGAGCGCTTGGGACTATTGTCCATGAATACTTATACAGTTCTATAAGACATATCTATAAGACACATACCGAATTACATGAATACTTTTGACTATGAATCATAAAACGCACAGTTCTACAAGACATATACATGAATACCTTTTACTCTGAATTCTAAAACGCACAGTTCTACAAGACATATACACGACTGTAAGATGGGGAACGTACGACACATCGCAAAATTGACCAACACATATTCCTTTACACACCCACGTTTATTCAAACCACCCTCCCCTCTACACTAAACTATGCAGGATATGCAGGATCGGGGTACATGCTCACCATGGGGCTATTACTGGGGTTACTGGCTGTTCGTGCTGCTTCTCCGCTGCTTTCCGTGAGGGTCGTGCTTGTCCCCTGAGTTTCTTCCTTCCGTTTCTTGCGTTCCTTGCAGGTTTTCTTGCAGTATTTCTACTCGAGTTGCGTGCCGGTTCCTCTCTCTTGCACTTCGCTTCTTCTTGCCTGTCTTTTCTTCCTCCTCCATCCGTTTGACTTGAGTTTAAAACCCAAAAGTCGTGGCCAGTTATACTATTCTGACCCGTCCTATCTCCCGCCAGATCTTGGGATCTCTTTGTTTAAAAGATATGTATTGAGTTTTCTCTCTGATCTGCGCTTATGTCCGGGGGTACCGGGGATGGCCAGACGGTGTTAATTGGTATTTCGTTGCGAGGTGATGGGTTTAACTGGTTCCCATCACCTACCAGGTAGTTTTCTATGGGCTATTGTGCCCCTTTAACGAGATTAACTGTGTAGGTCGGCTTGGGGCATTGTGAGTATGCTGATGTCAGTGCCCCAGTGTCTGGACTTCGACCTGGTTTCGCAGGTTTCTGCATGGCCAATACCCATCCATTGTTCTGGCCATGGCTTTGCAGAAACCTAGAGACAGGGCTGTAAGGTTTTTGCTTTTGTGGCTGGTCACGAGGTCCTGCGGCCATTTTAGGACCCACAGATTGTGACATCCCTTGGTAAACTGACCGCAGCCTTTCTCCGCTATCAGCCCCAGTCTCCCGTTTAAAATGTCCAAACTGCAGCTCTTTGGTTTGGTGTTGCTTGCAGAATGAGGGAAAACTTCTCAAATCTTACACAGACACGACCCAAGCTCAGGACTGAACCCAAGCATCTGATGCCATGAGGCTGCAGTTTTCCCAGTGGTTCTCTTGTATTGCCTAGAATGTCAATTTAATAGGCTCCAAGGCCTATTTATTCCACAAATAAAAATTAATGTATAGGAAAAAAACTGCAGATGCTGGTTAAAATCGAAGGTAGACACAAAATGCTGGAGTAACTCAGCGGGTCAGGCAGCATCTCGGGAGAGAAGGAATGAGCGATGTTTCAGGTCGAGACCCTTCTTCAGACTGATGAAGGGTCTCGACCCGAAACGTCACCCATTCCTTCTCTCCCGAGATGCTGTCTGACCCGCTGAGTTACTCCAGCATTTTGTGTCTTCCTAAAGATTAATGGACCTTATTAATGAAACCCTGACATTGTTATCCCTTTCACTCTCTTGATATTCCTCAAATGCACCTTCTTAGTTTAGTTCAGAGATACAGCGCAGAAATAGGCCCTTCAGCCCTTTGTGTCCACACCGACAAGTGATCCCTGCACACCACCACTATCCTACGCACATTGGGGACAATTTACATTTATACCAAGCCAATGAACCTACAAACCTGTACGTCTTTGGAGTGTGGGAGGAAACTGAAGATCGTGGAGAAAACCCACTCAGGTCACGGGGATAACGTACAAACTCCGTACAGACAGCACCCATAGTCAGGATCAAACCAGGGTCTCCGGCGCTGTAAGACAGCAACTCTACCGCTGCGCCACCGTGCCGCCCCAATTTATTTTTAGATTGCGGAAATACATTTGCGAGGTAAAACAAACTGTTGACGAATTATAAACAAGTATGGCTACTAATCTGTACACTGGCACAGGGCCGTTTTTACAGCATTATGGGCCCCCGGGCAAAGCAGTGTACTGGGGCCCCTACCGTTACTCTCCCCCACCCCCCTTTCCCTACCAGCCCCCCCCCCCCTGTCGTGCCGGCGAAAAGCACTTACCGAAAAGCACTTAGCGATGGACTTAGGGTGCTACATTGTTGCGAAAAGCACTTACAGATCGCTGTGAGAAGCACTTAGTGACCGAAAATGTTGCGAAAAAAGCACTTATTGAACCTACATTTTTAAAGTAGTATTTATTTATTGCAAGTCACTTAACATACGCAGATCAGCATGGGGCCCCTGTGCTCGTGGGGCCCCCGGGCAAGTGCCCATCAGGCCCATGCGTTAAGACGGCCCTGCACTGGCAGAGCTTGCAACCGGTGGATCAACTGACAACCATTTCTCAACAAAAGGCTTTAGCTTTCATGTGATGACTTACTTTATAGGCAAATACTCTCACTATCTGCTGTTATTTGCATGTACTAGTTCAGTGAATGTCAGAAGTCCCTACCAGTCATGCTCGGGTGATACATGCTAGTGTACTGTCTGTATGGGTTTCCCTTGGGAGCTCTAATTTCCTCCCACATCCTTGGAGGCTCAGGCAGCATCTCTGAAGGACATAGGTGGGCGATTTTGTGGGTTGATGCCCTTCTTCGGACTGATCTGCAGTAAAGGGGCAGAAAGCTGGAAACGAGGTGGGGGCAGGACAAACCTCAGCAAGTGGTAGGTGGAGGAAGGAACTGCAGATGCTGGGTACTCCAGCTTTGTGTCTAAAGTGATAGGTGGATACAGGCAAGTGAGGATTTGATTGGCAGAGAGGTGGACAAATGCTAGAGATTATAAGAAACAAAAGGGTAACCAAAAGGAACAAAGGGAGACAACAAGGAGACAACAAGGAGACAACAAGGAGACAACAAGGAGACAATAGGGTATCAGATAAGGAGAGAAGAGGAATGAATAAGGAGTGAAATGTAATGTCATACGGAGGGCTTTAGGTGGAAGGGGTTGGGGTAGTGGTGGAAAAGGAAACCGAGTTCAAGTAAGTAGCCAAACGATCACCCAGTCTACGCTTGGTATTGCTGATATAATGGAAGCCACATCGGGGAACTGAATACAGTATATGAGGCTAGAGGAGATGAATGTGAAGGAAGGAAGGATCTGCAGATGCTGGTTTAAATCGAAGAGAGATACAAAATGCTGGAGTAACTCAGCATCTCCAGAGAGAAGGAACGGGTGACGTTTCGGGTCGAGACCCAAAGTGAACTTCTGTCTCACCTGGAAGGGCTGCTAGTGTCCTTGGATGGAGTCGAGGGAGAAGATATAAGGACGTGTTGTTGCATCTCCTGCAGTTGCAGAGGAACGTACCTGGGGATGGGGGTGGTTGGGGTTGGAAAGGATGATTGAACCTCGGAATTGTGGAGGGAGTGGTGGAGTGGTGGAGTGGTCTCTGCAGAAAGTGGAAGGGGTGGGGACGGAACGGGGTTGGGTCACATTGGAGTGACAGAAATGTTGGAGGATGGTGCGTTGGCAGCTGAGGCTGGTGGGATGAAAGTTAAGGACCAGGGGAACTATATCCTTGGTTCAATCTGCAGGGAGGGGGAGCGAGAGCAGAACTACAAGGCAGAGAGGTCCACCAAGGCCTTCTGGAGAGCAATATGTAGTGCTTTCGTAGCCTCGTCATCGATCGCCTAGGAATTCAAAGCACTTGATCACCTCCACGTCAGCAGCATTGATGCATACTTTGACGTATACACCACCCACGTCCTGGAATAATGACTAGTCCCTTCAGTTTCTGACGTTAAGGGAGAGGTTGTTGTTCAGACACATCGCAATCTCCTTCCTATACTGCGTGGCATTATTGTGAGAGATTCAGTGCACAACAGTGGCATCACCTGTAAGCATTTACATGGAGTTCGAGCAGAATTTGGGCAGAGCATCATGAGTGTGTCGGGTGTATAGTAAGGAGCTGAGAAGACATCCTTGTGGGGCACCAGTGTAGGGAATTATTAGGGAGCATGTTTTGTTGTCTATCCTTACTGATTGCAGTCTTAGTCTGAAAATCATGGATTCAGTTGCAGAGGAGGGTGCTAAATCCTAAATCCAGGAGTTTGGACATGTGTTTGGTTGGAATTATGGTGTTGAAGGTGATGCTGGAGTCAATACATAGGATCTGATGTCGATGCCCTGGGTAATCCCAATGTTTCAGGGATGAGTGAAGGATCGGGGAGATCGCAGGGGGCTGTGGACCTGTTGCAATAGTAGGTGAATTGCAGTGGATCAAGACTGCAAGACAGACTCTTCACCAGCCTCTTCAAGCACTTCTCTGAAGAGGGGTGCCGACCCAATACATCACCTATCCATGTTCCCCAGGGATGCTGCCTGACTCACTGATTTACTCCAGCACTTTGTGCCCTTTTGTGTAAACTAGCATCTGCATTTTCTTGTTCCTATACTTCATGGTGGCGGTTGTCAGAGCCACTGGGCGGTAGTCGTTAAGGCACACTACCTTGTTTTGTTTTGGCTTCTTTGGATGATAGTGTCTGCTTAAAACTAGCACAAATTTGATGGGCTGAATGGCTTCCATTGTTATAATTAAATAAGCATTAATCGTGGTTTCATTGTGTGCAATATCTCTATTATACAAAAAAGAGATGATGAGAATGTTTCCCCTAATGGGCGGCAGTGTTGCAGGCACAGTGATCGTATGGATTCCAGAAGATAGACACAAAATGCTGGGGTAGCTCAGTGGCTCAGACAGCATCTCTGGAGAGAAGGAACGGGTGACATTTCGGGTCAAGGCCCTTCTGCAAACTCAGGGGAGAGGGAGATTCGAGATAGGGAAGGGTAAAGTGTGAAAACGACAGTTCAAAGCAGGCGATGATCAAGGAGATACTAGAAGGGTCTCGACCCGAAACGTCACCCATTCCTTCTCTCCTGAGATGCTGCCTGACCCGCTGAGTTACTCCAGCATTTTGTGAATAAATACCTTCAAGGAGATACAGAATGTTTGACTGTTGGCTGATGGGGAGGTGATGCAAGGCGTACCAGCACTGAGCTCTGATCAGCCCGGGCGGGTGCTGTTCGGGGCCTGAATGATTGTGAATGGAATGAAGGAAGGTTGACAGCCAGAGAACAGGAAAACAGTATCAATCAAGCAATCGTTCCTTTTCCCCGCACCTCCCCAGGATCACGCCTGCAGCCTCTCCTCAGGCATGGACACCAGGTAAAGCAGCAAAGCGTGGATCTCACGCAGAAGGTGATTGATCTTGCTGTAGAGCACTGCGCAGTGTTCAAGAGCTGTTCATCTGTGCTTGATTCATTGCACCCGGAGAGCTTTGAAGGTGCAAGACTAATTAGGGATGGGTCACTGGATTTCATTCCGTTATTTAGTACGGGCTGTCTCTGTTGTGCCAGCAGACTGCTGCTGGGGTTTTAACTCCCTTCTCATGCAGAGATAGTTGCTGAAATGCCAGTCGGGTTTGCCTCATCTCTGAACAAACATCTCAACCTGGTTCCCCAGGCATCGGCATATCCAACCACACCAAATGATGCATCATTGATTATTGTCAGGGCAGATTAGGCAGGGTGCCTTTCACAGACTGAGGGCTGGCAGGTTCAGCATTCTTCAGTCCTGCATCTAAACAGCTACCCAGCATCTGTGTGTAAACACACTCTCTGAGATAGGTGTACACCATATCCAATCACACACACTAATCCACACACACCTACTCCTGCCTATTGACATGTGGCCTATTCCAGTTTCATTAAATCCTTCCTATTGATCTGTCGAATGCAATATGTGTAGGAAGGAACTGCATTCAGATGCTGGTTTAAACAGAAGATAGATACAACATTCTGGAGTAACTCTGACCAGTATGACTGTCCCCCTGATTACATTTTTTCCTGTATGCTTTATTGTCAGCTTCTCCAGGCTAACAATGACCTATTCTACATTTTCTTTGCTCACCATGCCTTCTGATGTCTCGTTTTCACACCTTACACTTCCTTATCTCTGTGTCTCCCCCTCCCCTGATTCTCAGTCTAAAGAAGGGTCTCGACCCAAAACGTCACCCGTTCCTGCTCTCCAGCGATGCAGCCTGTCTCGCTGAGTTACTGCAGCATTTTGTGTCTGTGGAATATAATAGTTCCCCTTCCAAATCCGTCCTTCTAAGTTGCTATTAAGCGTATGAATGGAACAGGTGAGAGTGTGTGTTTGATTTATGTGAAAGTATGTACACGCACGCACACACGCATGCATATTTTTGTTATTCACACACATAAACTGAAACGGATTACATTACAATCTTTGTACCATTCTGGTGTTTTTCATTCATGTAACATAAAACAATATAGCACAGGAATGAGCCTTTGGCCTACTATGTCTGTGCCGAACAAGGTGCCAAATTGAACTAATACCTCCTGCCTATGTGTGGTCAATAGACAATAGACAATAGGTGCAGGAGTAGGCCATTCAGCCCTTCGAGCCAGCACCGCCATTCAATGCGATCATGGCTGATCACTCTCAATCAGTACCCCATTCCTGCCTTCTCCCCATACCCCCTCACTCCGCTATCCTTAAGAGCTCTATCCAGCTCTCTCTTGAAAGCATCCAACGAACTGGCCTCCACTGCCCTCTGAGGCAGAGAATTCCCAGTCCTTATCCCTCCATTCCCCACAAACTCATGCATCTATCATAAAGCCTCTGAAACGCCACCATCCACCACCCACCACCCATCATAAAGCCTCTGAAACGCCACCATCCACCACCCATCATAAAGCCTCTGAAACGCCACCATCCACCACCCATCTTGTAGTGGGTTTCAGGCACCACCTATCTTTATCTTTAAAAAAAACTTTTCCGCATATCGCCTGTAAACTTTCCATTTCTCACCGTTCAGCTATGCCATCTAGTATTGGATACCTTCGCCTGGGTAAAAGGTTCTAATTGTCTACCCTAATTATGCATCTCATAACTTTATAAAATCCTATCAGATCATCCCCAGTCATTGACAGTCCAGAGAAACCAATCCGAGTTTGTCCAACCTCTCCGTATAACTGGAGACGTGATGCTGGAACTGCAGATGCTGGTTTACAACAAAAAAGGCACAAAGTGCTGGCGTAACTCAGCAGGTCGGGCAGCATCTTTGGCGATCGTGGAAAAGCAACATTCTGGGTCGGGTTCCTGAAAAAAGAAGGGAGAGTCCAAGGAAGGCCTCAGTCCCGAAACGCAGCTATCCATGGTCTCCAGAGATGCTGCCTGACCCACTGAATTACTCCAGCACTTAGTATCTTTATCTCCTTATTGTTAATACCCTGTAATCCATGCAACATCCTAATAAACCTCGTAAATCCTGTCAGCATCCAGTCCCTTTACACGTCCATTCCCCACCAGGAAAATCTCAAGGCCCTCCAGTACATCCTTGAACAGAGACCCGATCAGTTCGCCTCTACCAACACTCTTGTCCACCTGGTGGAACTTGCTCTCACCCTCAACTACTTATCTTTGGACATCTCACTTTCTTCACATTAAAGGTGTAGTTACAGGGACTCGTACAGGCCCCGGCTCTGCCTGCTCTTTTATTGGTTTTGTCAAACAGTCCTTGTTCCAAACATACACTGGGACTATACAGCAACGCTTTCTCCACTACATCAATGACTGCACTGGGGCTTCCTGATGCACCCGTGCAGAACTTGTTAATTTCTTAACTTTACCATTAACCTCCACCCTGTCTTCAAATTTACTTGGACTATCTCTGACACCTCTCTCCCCTTTCTTGATCTCTTTGTCTATATCACAGGGGACAGACTATGGACTGACATCTATATACTAAAACTCTCGTTTGTTTGTTTGTTTGTTCCTGAACTACAGCCAAAACAGTACACGATAGCGCGTCAATTTCAGGCCCACCTTACTCACCGTCGTCCCTTTAGTGCTAGTGGAAGAAGTTTCATTGAAATCGGTTATATTTTAAAAGTTATTCACATTTTAAAGTTTAAATCTATCTCCTAGGGAGGGGGGAGGGAGGGAGGAAGGGGGAGGAGGGAGGATAAGGGGGGCTGGGGGGGAGGGGGAGGGGAAGGGGAGGGAGGGAGGGGAAGAGAGGAGGGGTAGGGGGGGGCAGGGGAGAGAGGAGGGGGAGGGGGGAAGTGGGGGGGGAGGTGGAGGGAGAGGGGAGGGGGGTGGAGAAGGTGCTGCACCAATGCAGGAGAGGTTTGGGCCCAACTGATCTAGTCTACTATAAACCCACTGACTCCCACTGTTATTACTACATCCATCCTTTCTTTTGCAAAGGCGATATCCCCTACTCCCAGTTTCTCTGACTCTGTCACATCTGTTCCCAACTGGAGGAATACATTCTAGGACATCCAAGATGTCCTCTTTCTTTATTAAATGTGGTTTACCCCCTGCTGTTGCAGATGGATCCCACACTGCATCTCCTCTGGGTTTCATAGTTCTGCTCGCATTCCCTCTCTCCACATCCAACACTTCATTATCTGACACTTCCACCACCAGCTGCATCTTCCCATCCCCACCCCTCACCAAGAGATGCCTGTTTCTTTTGATGGAGGGGAGGTCAGTCCTCACAATGTCAACCACTTCCTTCAGCTTCCTTCCTTCCTGGACATTTGAGTTACCTAACCAAGCACAACCGCACATCTGTGGAAGTTCAATTGCATATTTGGTGACATATGGAATCTCCTCGAAGGCATCACAAAATGCTGGAGTAACTCAGCGGGTCAGGCAGCATCTCTGGGGAGAAGGAATGGGCGTCTGAAGGACTGACGTCTGAAGAAGGGTCTCGACCCGAAATGTCACCCATTCCTTTTCTCCTGAGATGCTGCCTGACCTGCTGAGTTACTCCAACATTTTGTGATACCTTCGATTTGTACCAGCATCTGCAGTTATTTTCCTATGGAATCTCCTCAATCCTCTAAGGAAATACAGACGTTGATGAGCTTTCTTTGTGATTACATCAATGCACTGGGCCAGGACAGGTCTTCAGAGAGATGCATGCCCAGGAATGTAATGCTGTTAACCCTCTCCACCTGACTCTGCCAGTCAGATCAAGGTGGAATTTGTGGCCCTTCAGCTTTCCCTTCCTGATGTCAGCAATTCGCTCCTCGGTTCTGCTACAAAGCCAAAGTGATAGGGACTGAGCACAGGCCCTTAACGAGCTCCTTTGCTCATCGAGCATGACTTTATGTTGCCAATTTGTACGGATTGTAGTCTGTCATCAGGGAAGTTGTGCCTCCATTACATAGGCTAGGGATTGGAGGTGCGCAAGGTGGAAGTGTGCACCTTCCACAGGTACTGGGGAAGGGGACATTTCTGTGCTGTGAGGGTGAGATGTGAATGACAATAGACAATAGGTGCAGGAGTAGGCCATTCGGCCCTTCGAGCCAGCACCGCCATTCAATGTGATCATGGCTGATCATTCTCAATCAGTATCCCGTTCCTGCCTTCTCCCCATACCCCTCCACTCCGCTATCATTAAGAGCTCTATCTAACTCTCTCTTGAATGCATTCAGAGAATTGGCCTCCACTGCCTTCTGAGGCAGAGAATTCCACAGATTCACAACTCTCTGACTGAAAAAGTTTTTCCTCATCTCAGTTCTAAATGGCCTACCCCTTATTCTTAAACTGTGGCCCCTTGTTCTGGACTCCCCCAACATTGGGAACACGTTTCCTGCCTCTAACGTGTCCAACCCCTTAATAATCTTACACGTTTCGATAAGATCCCCTCTAAATTCCAGTGTATACAAGCCTAGTCGCTCCAGTCTTTCAACATATGACAGTCCCGAATGGCATTTTAAAACTTTTTTCTGAATGATTAGTGTTGCCTTTCGAGGCAACAGCAACCAGGAATCAACCAGGAATGCTCGAAAAACATTTTGTCAGATTCCAGGAACGGTTATGTGGCAGATCATTCACCACACTTCCTCACAGGATAACACTAACCAACCAAACTGGGCGCGGCACAGTGGCGCAGCGCTAGATTTACCGCCTTACAGCACCAGAGACACGGGTTCCATCCTGATTATGGGTGCCGTCTGTATGGAGTTTGTACGTTCTCCCTGTGACTGCAAACCTGGGCTGGTTCTTTAATGACTGGATATTGCGTGTCACTGACCATTCTCTTGATCATCAGTGGTACAATTGTGCTGTTTTTCTGTGAATGCATTAGTAACCAGAAGCCTGCACCATTCATCCAGAATGTGACTTCAGTTCCTGCCATTTGAGAGTATGGTATTCAGCCTATTACTGGGTTCTTCATTCTTGTGAGGTGGGGGGGTCAGGATCTTGAGACTCGAGGGTGATGGGCCCCACAACATGGCGAGTTGCTTGACTTGTGCTCAAGAATCGAGAGTGTTTATTGCCTTATGCAGTGGCGATGGAACAATGAAATTCTTACTTGCTGCAGCTTTACAGGCATATTTACACAATAAATAGTCAGAAGGTACAGAAATTGGCCCTTTGCATCACTGGCCGATCAAGATGCCCCATCTAAGCTTGTCCATATCCCTCTAAACCTTTCCTAGTCATGTACCTGTCCAAATATCTTTTACATGTTGTTATTGTACCTGCCTCAAGTACTTTTTCTGGCAGCTCATGCCATATACCACTCTCTGTCTGGAAAAAGTTGTCCCTCAGGTTCTTATTAAATCTTTCCCCTCTCACCTTAGATATACAATAATGCAATAAATTATCAATAGTGTTAGGCAACTAGACCACAATACTACAAACGACAGATTGGCTATATGGTAATTCGCATATCACTGTACCTTAATTGGTACATGTGACAATAAAAAACCTTTGTAACCTTTGAAACATAGTGCAACCTAAAAGAAATCTGTAGTATATATAAATCTAGAAGTCTGAAGAAGGGTCTCGAGCCGAAACGTCACCCATTCATTCTCTCCAGAGATGCTGCCTGTCCCGCTGAGTTAATCCAGCATTTTGTGTCTATCATCATATCATATCATATATATACAGCCGGAAACAGGCCTTTTCGGCCCTCCAAGTCCGTGCCGCCCAGTGATCCCCGTACATCTTTGGTTTAAACCAGCATCTGCATTTCCTACCTACAGAAATCTGTAGTAGATGATGTAGAATTGTGGTTCGGGCTGTGCAGTGCAGTGCAGAGCCTGATAGGCGATGGGAAGAAGCTTCAAGCTGGAGGTCACGGAGCTCAGATTCCTTCTTCCTGGTGGTGGAAGTGAGATGGGATCGTGGTCAGGGCGGTGTGGATCTTTGATGGTGTTATCTGCTGAGCTCTTACAGTTTGATGCTGAAGTTATGTGTGTTTTCATCTGCAGGTGCCAGTGCTGAGACCCATGGACCTAATGGTGGAGGCCAGTCCGAGGAGAGTGTTTGCCAATGCTCACACGTATCACATCAACTCCATTTCAGTTAACAGCGACTATGAGACCTACATGTCAGCTGATGACTTGAGGATAAACCTTTGGCACCTGGAGATTACCAACCGAAGTTTCAGTATCCTTCAATTGGAAAGCGTTGTGTTTAAATGAATGAATAAGTTTATTGGCCAAGTATGTGCATATACAAGGAATGTGCCTTGGTGCTCCGCTCACAAATGACAACACAAACATACAGTTAACAATTAAGAATAAACCATAACCACATCAAAACAATAAGGATACAACATTACGGTCTAAACATGTGGGTGAAAATAAACCAGAGCAAAAAAGAGACACTACAGACTTTGGTTGTTGAGTAGAACTACTACTCGTGGAAAAAAGCTGTTTTTATGTCTGGCTGTGGCTGCTTTGACAGTCCGGAGTCGCCTTCCAGAGGGAAGTGCTTCAAAGAGTTTGTGGCCAGGGTGAGAGGGGCCAGAGATGATCTTGCCCGCTCGCTTCATGGCCCTTGCAGTGTACAGTTCGTCAATGGGGGGAAGGTTTCAGCCAACAACCATCTCAGCTGTGCGAACGATCCATTGCAGCCTCCGGATGTCGTGCTTGGTGGCTGAGCCAAACCAGACCATGATGGAGAAGGTGAGGACGGACTCAATGATAGCAGTATAGAATTGGACCATCATTGCCTGTGGCAGATTGTGTTTCCTCAGTTGCCGCAGGAAGTACATTCTCTGTTGGGCCTTTTTGACTGTGGAGTCGATGGTGGCCTCCCATTTAAGGTCCTTGGAGATGATGGTTCCAAGGAACTTAAATGATTCCACAGATGTGACTTTGGTGTTGTTGATGGTGAGTGGGGGGAGGGGAGGGGGATCTCTTCGAAAGTCTACAATTAGTTCCACTGTCTTGAGAGCATTGAGCGCCAGGTTGTTGCGATGGCACCAGGACGCCAGCTGTGTCACTTCCCATCTGTAGGCAGATTCCTCCCCATCCTGGATCAGCCCAATCAGGGTAGTGCCATCCGCAAACTTGAGGAGCTTGACAGAGGAGTCTGTGGAGGTGCAGTCATTGGTGTAGAGAGAGTAAAGGAGTGGGGAGAGTACGCAGCCTTGCGGTGCTCCTATGCTGAGGGTCTGTAGGTCCGAGATGTGCTTTCCCAGCCTCACATGCTGCTTCCTGTCCGTCCGTTAATGAACATTATTTTCTGCTCTCGTGTGATTGAGGTCAATGGAATAATGGTGGGGACACCATCTGATGGGTTTCTTGGTTGGTTTGGGCTTCAAAGCACAACAAATTTTTGAACTGAATTTTGTAGCTGAAAGCTTCACTGAAAATAATGCCAACATGCATTATTTCTCCTCCTTCTTCCCTTCTGTTTCTCCCCTTCTTCCCTTCATTCCTATCACTGACAAACAGCCCTGTGATCAACAGCATTTCAGCCTGTCCTAGTGGGTGAGCATGGAGAGTGAGCACTGGCACAAAATGCAGGAGTAACTCAGCGGGACAGGCAGCATCTCTGGAGAGAAGGAATGGGTGAGGTTTCAGGTCGAGACCCTCCTTCCTTCTCTCCAGAGATGCTGCCTGTCCCTCTGCGTTACTCCTGCATTTTGTGTCTATGGTTTAAACTAACATCTGCAGTTCCTTCCCACACAGTGAGCACTGGCAGTCTGTTCAGATGCAGGATCAAAACCAGCTTCACTCATCTCTCACATTGCCACAGTGACACAGTGATGCAGCAAGTAGTGTTGCTGCTTCACAGATCGAGGGACCTGGGTCCAGTCCTGACCTGTTTGTGTGATGTGTGCACATGCTTCCTGTGACCGTGTGGGTTTCCCCCGGGTGCCCCGCTTTCCTGCCACATCCCAAAGATGTACTATAGACAATAGACAATAGACAATAGGTGCAGGAGGAGGCCATTCGGCCCTTCGAGCCAGCACCGCCATTCACCGTGATCATGGCTGATCATCCACAATCAGTACCCCGTTCCTGCTTTCTCCCCATACCCCTCCACTCCGCTATCATTAAGAGCTCTATCTAGCTCTCTCTTGAAAGCATCCAGGGAATTGGCCTCCACTGCCTTCTGAGGCAGAGAGTTCCACAGCTTCACAACTCTCTGGGTGAAAAAGTTTTTCCTCATCTCCGTTCTAAATGGCCTATCCCTTATTCTTAAACTGTGGCCCCTGGTTGGTAGCTTAATTGGCTGCTGTAAGTTGCCCCAACCTCAGGTCAATAGGTGGAGGAGTAAACAAGCTCAGAGTTCTCAGAGAGTACTGTAAACAGATTGAATAGCCTTCTCTTATGTTGTAAAATAAAGAGAAATAGAGCAAAAAATGAATTGTCTCGAATAACTAATTGGGCTTCACACTGTCTCGACCCCAGCATAATATGAAGGTCTCATTTAAGTCAGTGGTAGCCCTGGTTAATGGGGGTAATTATTGATGCTAATACCTTGACAATCCATCTGACAGTTTTCTCTTCATATCCAGTCCCGTTGAGAGGAACTATTGAAACACTGCTCCGTGATATGTGGATGTACAAGAACTTGCAGAACCTAGAATTAGACCAAGAACAAGGTTCCACTTGCATCGCTGGGCTGTACCTCTTTACTGGAGAGAAAATCTCTAGTGGGGAAAGCTGTCATCAGTTTCATTCAGTGCTATTTTTTCTCATTTGGTAGGAACATTTTTTTAACAGAAACACAGTCTTAAGGATAGCGGAGTCAGGGGGTATGGGAAGAAGGCAGGAACAGAGTACTGATTGAGAATGATCAGCCATGATCACATTGAATGGCGGTGCTGGCTCGAAGGGCCGACTGGCCTCCTCCTGCACCTATTGTCTATTGTCTATTGTCTATCTCCCATTATCTCTCCATTTAAATTTCTCCAGTGCAGTCGGGATTTTTCCTTGAGTTCCCTTCATGTAAACTTTTTCCTGCTACCATCTTGACTGTGTCCCACCTTCCCAAAATCAGTGATGAAGCTAGTAGGGCCACACAGCACCAGCGACCTGCGTTCGATCCTGACCTCCGATACTCTCTGTGTGCAGTTTGCACATCTGCCTGCAATACATGTACCTCTTTACCAGAAGTGAAGTGTTGGAAGTGGCATCACAGGGAGATAGGGTGGTCAAACAGGCCTTTGGGACATAGGCCTTCATCAGTCAGAGCATGTATCGAGGCTGGGATGTCATGTTGCAGTTGTGCAAGATTTTGGTGAGCCCGCATTTAGAGTGATTGCGTTTTGGGCACCATGTTATAGGAAAGATGTTGTCAAGCTGAATAGGGCGCAGAGAATATTTACAAGGGTGTTGCCACGACTCGAGGGCCTGAGCTTTAAGGAGCGGTTGAGAAGGCTAGGATTATATTCTTCAGTGTGCAGGAGGATAAGGGGCATAGAGGAAAACAAAATCATGAGAGGAATAGATCGGGTATATGCACAGAATCTCTTGCCCAGAGTAGGGGCATCGAGAAACCAGAGGACATAGGTTTAAGGTGAGAGGGGAAGGATTTAATAGGAATCTGAGGGGTAACTTTTTCACACAAAGGGTGGTGGGTGTATGGAATGAGCTGCCAGAGGAGATAGTTGAGGTACGTACTAGTGCAACGATTAAGACAGGCACATGGGTAGGACAGGTTTAGAGATATGGGCCAATTGCAGGCACGTTGGACTGGTGTAGATGGGACATGTTGGCTGGTGTGGGCAAGTTGGGCTGAACTGTTTCCACGCTGTAACACTCTGTGACTCGGACATGGGTTTCCTTCAGATACGCTGGTTTCCTCCCACGTCCTAAAGATGTGCTCATTCCTCAGTTAATTGGCAAAAACTGTAAATTGCCCTGGTTTGTAGGTGAGTGGTAGAATGTTGAGAGATTTGAGGGGAATATGATGAGAATAAAGTAGGATTACTGTGGGATTAGCGTGACTGGGGTGCCTAGTCGCATGGACCCACTGGGGTGAAGAGCTGGTTCTGTGCTGTATGACCCCTATGACCAGTGGTGGAGTGAGTGAACAATTTGCTTGACTGACCTGGTCTCCTAAACTTCATATTTGACTGACAATGAATCAATGGTGTTCACATTGTTTGCTTAGTACATCCCCCCCCCCCCCCCCCCCCCCCCCCCCCCCCCCCCCCCCCCCCATGGTCTCTTCTCTGGGTTTTCCTGAAACTTCTTATTTATGGAGACTGCATAAAGCCTGACAGGTTCAGAATTCCACGAAGGTATTCAGAATGTACCTCCGCTTTGTAAAATGGTATGATCCAAGCCATGCTAAGAATTGGCTATTGAACCCAGAGCAATAAATTCCTGCAGCTCATCTGTTTTACAATTGTTGAACATGCTTGTGGCCCATTGCTTTCAGGCTCCAGGGAGCTAAAGATCAATAGTTCAGTGTACCACTTTAACCAGTGGCCTGTAAAAACAAGACAGACTCTGGTTTCTATTCCACTTTCCGCATTTGGCATGTTTAGGTCCTTTACAGCAAATATAGTGTTTATTGATGCATATTCACTGTGTTAAAATTGAGGTATTGGGAATAAAATTGCATTATATGATTGAATACCATTGTTTTAGTCAGCCTATATGAAGATAGGGAGACTGGTTCATGCAACCAGATGGATACACAAAAGATTGCAGACTGCTGAAGGAAATGGCAGATGATGTTTCAGGTTTGGTGTAGGAAGAAACTGCATATGCTGATCCCACTCCCCATCAAAACTGCCCCCTCCATCGCCTCCTTTAAGTCCAGACTCAAAACCTATTTCTACTCCCTAGCGTTTGAGGCCCTCTGAGGGGGCGCTGTGAACTGTTTATGTATGTGCTGTTATGTTTGTGTGCCATTGTATGTTTGTTCTTAGTACCTGAACTGATGTACAGCACTTTGGCCAATGTGGGTTGTTTTTAAATGTGCTATACAAATAAAATTAACTTGACTTGACTTGACTTGGTTTACATCGAAGATATAAGTGCTGGAGCAACAAAGTGCTGGAGCAACTCAGCGGGACAGGCAGCATCTCTGGAGAGAAGGAATGGGTGACGTTTCGGGTCGAGTCTGAAGAAGGGTCTCAATCCGAAACATCACCCATTCCTTCTCTCCGAAGATGCTGTCTGACCCGCTGAGTTACTCCAACATTTTGTGTCTATCTTTAGTGTTCCAGCTTTCGTCAGTCTGAAGAAACATTGTCTGTCCTTTTCCCCTCCACAGATACTGCCTGACCCATTGAGTTCCTCCAGCAGTCTCTGTTCAATCAGATAGTCGGTACATTTTCCCATTGGACATGCTGGGTGACCAGTCATACTCTCATTGCTGGCAGAAGCTTAAATGAGGGGACATCCAAAATAATTTGCAAATTGACTGGAGAGCCTTAAATAGAAATGCAACATGAGAAGGAATAAGGTGAGGGGGGAAATGTTGAATGGGAACCTGAGGCGTAACATTTTCACACAAAGGGTGATGGGTGTATGGAGCGAGCTGCCGGAATAAGGTAGTTTCTATCGCAATGTTTAAGAAACATTTAGACAGGAATACAGATAGGACAGGTGTAGAGGGAAATGGGCCAAGTGCAGGCAGGTGGGACTAGTGTAGATGGGACATGTTGGCCGGTGTGGGTAAGTTGGGCCGAAAGGAGTGTTTCCACTCTGCATGACTCTATGACTCTTGTGAGATTATGTTCCTTTGAAAAGGGTGACAAGAGCTCTGATTGGAAAGGAAGGGCATCCTGCTATTCCAGAAGCACATTCCAGAGACCAGCATCAGATGGAAAGTCACCTATTGTCAAAGAATTAGTATCAATGGTGACCATCATTAACTGGTTGTAGTTTGTTGTCGGAAAGAGTGGCCAGTTAAAAGAGGTATCCTGGTCACATCACCGTACAAGTGCATCCCGGATATAGGAGGTATTGGTGATGGTCTTCGTTTATTATTGTGCATTGAGATGTAGAGGTGTAGAATGTAGAGTTGCAACTAAAGAGAAAGAGCATTTTTGTTTAATTGCTTGGGCATCAGGGTAGGTTGAGACCAGGACTACATCCTTAGCTTCTGAGTGGCCCGTTCATTAGTATGTTAATAATTGGTAAGAAGCTATTCCTGAATCTGATGGTATGTGCTTTCAAACTTTTGTATCTTCTGCTCAAGAGGGGAGAGGAGATGAGAGAATGAGTGAATGGTCCTTCATTATAGAGTAATTGAGTGATACAGCGTGGAAACAGGCCCTTTGACCCAACTTGCCCACACCGGCCAACATGTCCCAGCTACACTAGTCCCACCTGCCCGCGTTTAGCCCATATTCCGCCAAACCTGTCTGATCCATGTACCTCTCTAGCTGTTTCTTAAATGTTGAGATAGTCCCTGCCACAACTACCTCCTCAGGCAGCTTATTCTATACACCCACCACCCTTTGTGTGAAAAATCTACCCCACAGGTTCCTATTAAATCTTTTCCTCTTCACCTTAAACCTATGTTCCCTGGTCCTTGATTCACCTACTCTGGGCAAGAGACTGTGTATCTATGATCATATGATCATAAGATTGGAGTAGAATTAGGCCATTCGGCCCATCAAATCTACTCCGCCATTCAATCATGGCTGATCTATCTCTCCTTCCTAATCCCAGTCTCCTGCCTTCTCCCCATAACCTCTGACACCCATACTTATCAAGAATATGTTGGTATTTCCAATGATTATATTGGCTATTTTCCCAAGACAATGTTCAGTATGGATGGAATTTTTGAGATGGGCTTGGGTGGTGGGTGGTGGGGGGGGTATAGTGACTGCTTTATGTGATGGTACAATGTGTAAGTTTGATATTGGGCACTGTATGCAAGTCTACTTCCTTAATTCATGGCCTATCAGATATTGTAGATATAAAGCCTGCCAACATGGAGGAGTTGACCGAGGTGATCACAGCCGCAGAATTCCACCCGCACCAGTGTAATATGTTTGTGTACAGCAGCAGTAAAGGAACAATCCGACTGTGTGACATGCGGGCATCAGCACTGTGCGACAAGCATTCTAAGCGTAAGTGTCCATCCTCGTCTTTCACTGCATTGCTTGCTGACGTTTGTGTTGTGGACTGCCTTCCTGGATGAGGCCTGCCTTGGCTTGCTGCCAATGTAAGATATGGGTAACGACAGATTGATGTGTTTTAATCATTCATTCATAATTGGGGTGGCACAGTGGTGCAATGGTAGAGTTGCTGCCTCACAGCGCCAGAGACCCGGGTTCGATCCTGACTACGGGTGCTGTCTGTATGGAGTTTGTATGTTCTGCCGGTGATCTGCGTGGGTTTTCTCCGGGATCTCTGGTTTCCTCCCACATCCCAGAGACGTACAGGTTTGTAGGTTAATTGGGTTGAGATAACTGTAAATATTCCCTAGTGTGTGTGTAGGATGTGTAGGATGGTGTTAATCTGTTAAGAGAGTTGTGAATCTGTGGAATTCTCTGCCTCAGAAGGCAGTGGAGGCCAATTCTCTAAATGCATTCAAGAGAGAGCTGGATAGAGCTCTTAAGGATAGAGGAGTCAGGGTGTATAGACAATAGACAATAGACAATAGGTGCAGGAGTAGGCCATTCAGCCCTTCGAGCCAGCACCGCTATTCAAGGCGCTGTGAGGCAGCAACTCTGCCACTGTGCCACCCCAATTATGAATGAATGATTAAAACACATCAATCTGTCGTATGGGGAGAAGGCAGGAACGGGGTACTGATTGAGAATGATCAGCTATGATCACATTGAATGGCGGTGCTGGCTCGAAGGGTCGAATGGCCTCCTCCTGCACCTATTGTCTATTGTCTATATTCTATAATATGCGGGGATCACTGGTCGGTGCAGACTTGGCAGTCCAAAGGGCTTGTTTCCACACTATTTCTCCAAACTAAACTAAACTAAAATTCAACCCAGCAGTGCTCCTGGTGTCAAACACAACCACACCTGACCAACCTCCCCAGGTTAAGGTGACACGGCTTCAGAGCCCCTGGCCAGATCCTGACCTTCAGCGCTTCCTGAGTGAAGCTTGCATGTTCTCCCTGTGGCCACTGTGTTTCTTCTGGCTGCGCTGGTGTCTTCCCATATACTGAGAGATATGCTGGTTGTTTGACACTTGGAAATTGCCGCTGGTGTAGATTCATGCCAAAAGAATCCAAGGAGAGTGGATGAGCATGTGGGAAGCAATAAGTTGCAATGGTCCAGGGAACTAAGGAGAGAAGGAACGACACTGATGGGATTGGCTTGCTAAGAGTGTGGATAGACCCAATTCCTAATTGTCCAAATGAGAGTAAGTGAGAGGGAAAGGACTACTAGAAATATCGTAGACCAGAAAACAGCAAAGGCGCACGTTAGGCAGCACATGTACCAAAACAGAGTGAGAAATGCACAATTGTCGAGATTAACAGTTTATAAGCCCGAGGAAGAAGGGATGGTGTGAAGGAAGAAACAAAGGGGAGGTAACAGAGTGGAGGGAAGGAGTGATTTAATGATAAAAGTTAGGATAACAATAGGACAAGAGAAACAAAAGGTGGAAATGAGAGCAGACGTTATAAGCTATAGTTATTGAATTCACTGAAGTCAATTGTCTCATCATAAGAAAATGGTCTTTCTTTCTCACTTGCATTGGGTTGTGTTTGAGTAAATCGTTCCTGCAGACATTATGGAATCTGGGTTAAACTTTACTCTAATTCAGTTACAGTTTAGTTTATTGTCACGTGTACCGAGGTACAGTGAAAAGCTTTTATTGCGTGATATCCTGTCAGCAGAAAGACATTACATGATTACAATCGAGCCATTTACAGCGTATAGATACACGATATGGGAATAACATTTAGTACAATGTAAAGCCAGCAAAGTCCAATCAAGGATCGTCCAAGGGTCACCAAAGAGGTAGATAGTAGTTCAGCACTGCTCTCAGGTTGTGGTAGGATGATTCAGTTGCCTGATAACAATATGAAGAAACTGTCCCTGAATCTGGAGGTGCGTGTTTTCACATTTCTATCATTACCAGTCATTGCCAGGAAGCAGAAATGGGAAGCCTGCAATTCCAGTCCCTTTGCAATCTTACTGGCCAAACTTGCAGGTTACTGGGGACACAGAGAGAGACACAAAAAACTGGAGTAACTCAGCGGGACAGGCAGTATCTCTGGAGAGAAGCAATGGATGATGTTTTGGGTTGAGACCCTTCTTCAGACTAGTCTTCGAGTCTGAAGAAGGGTCTCAACCTGAAACGGCACCCCTTCCTTCGTCACCAGGGATGCTGCCTGTCCCGCTGAGTTACACCAGCTTTTTGTGTCTAACTGCTGTTTAAACCAGCATCTGCAGTTCCTTCTGACACATAGAGGCAACTGGGACATGGGACAGAGGGGAAGAAAAGCAGCCCGAAAAAAGTAAAGTAGGTGTAAAATTGTACTTTTCACTCCCCTCGAACGTTTAACCCAGTGAGCTTTTTCACAAAGGAGATTAAACTTGAAAGCTGTTCACCTATCAGCTGAATGATAATAACAACTTGGAAGTTTTAGTGAGAGATAAAATTAATACTGATTGCAGAGTGAAAGGAAGCATGCAGGTACAGCAGGCAGTGAAGAAAGCCAATGGAATGTTGGCCTTCATAACAAGAGGAGTTGAGTATAGGAGCAAAGAGGTCCTTCTACAGTTGTACCGGGCCCTAGTGAGACCGCACCTGGAGTACTGTGTGCAGTTTTGGTCTCCAAATTTGAGGAAGGATATTCTTGCTATTGAGGGCGTGCAGCGTAGGTTCACTAGGTTAATTCCCGGAATGGCGGGACTGTCGTATGTTGAAAGGCTCGAGCAATTAGGCTTGTATACACTGGAATTTAGAAGGATGAGGGGGGATCTTATTGAAACATATAAGATAATTAGGGGATTGGACACATTAGAGGCAGGAAACATGTTCCCAATGTTGGGGGAGTCCAGAACAAGGGGCCACAGTTTGAGAATAAGGGGTAGGCCATTTAGAACGGAGATGAGGAAGAACTTTTTCAGTCAGAGAGTGGTGAAGGTGTGGAATTCTCTGCCTCAGAAGGCAGTGGAGGCCAGTCCGTTGGATGCTTTCAAGAGAGAGCTGGATAGAGCTCTTAAGGATAGCGGAGTGAGGGGGTATGGGGAGAAGGCAGGAACGGGGTACTGATTGAGAATGATCAGCCATGATTGCATTGAATGGCGGTGCTGGCTCGAAGGGCTGAATGGCCTACTCCTGCACCTATTGTCTATTGTCTATTGTCTGTGCAGAAATCAGTTATTTGGTGATGCTGGTTAGAGCTATTAGTTGTAGCTTTGAGTGTTATGCTCACTGTATATATTCAGGGTGATCTTGCGAGGTGTATTTTCCTCCCTGATGTCTGCTGTCGTTTCATTTGTGAAGATACACAGAGCACCTTACATAAATCTGTCCACTCTCTCCATCCCTTTGGCCTACATCCCTAACCCTACTTCTCGATGCCCCCGATGTTCCGTACTGTGATGCAATATTAAGGTATGCTGTAGGATGGAATTTTATTGGAAAGCTGAATGCCAATTATATCAGATTCTTAACTGTATAAGTTCAGGAAATTTGCTTCCAGGTCTTCCCCGATCTCTCTCATCTCTCCCACTACCACCACATCCTGGACTTGACCACACCCCAAGCTAATTAGTTTAGTTTAGTTTAGTTGAGAGATACAGCGCGGAAACAGGCACTTCGGCCCACCGGGTCCGCGCCGACCAGCGATCCCCGCACATTAACACTATCCTACACCCACGAGGGACAATTTTTACATTTACCAAGCCAATTAACTTACACACCTGAACGACTTTGGAGTGTGGGAGGAAACCGAAGATCTCGGAGGAAACCCACGCAGGTCACGGGGAGAACGTACAAACTCCGTACAGACAGCACCCGTAGTCGGGATCGAACCCGGGCCTCCGGCGCTGCATTCGCTGTAAGGCAGCAACTCTACCGCTGCGCCACCGTGCCCGCCTAATTGTGTGACATAGCAACCAAGCCATTACAGATGCTGCCTGGCCAGTTGAGTTCCTCCAGCAGTTTGTTTTTGCTATGCTCCATAAGAAGTTCTATCAAAATGTCCAATTTCACATCAGTGAAGCACCACAGACCTTTCCCAGGCTCGCAATGCACCTTAAATACTCAGTCATGCAGCCTGGTTAATTTGTAATCCTCTCCTCCCCTGTATCACAGTAGGGTTAGAACTAATTATCAATAATTGTCCATTAGTAGTTTTCCTCGTTCATCAGTGATAGCGAGCGACCATAATTCCTAGCGCCTCTTCACGCATGTTTGATAGAGATACCAGTATATGAATGGTGCAACTTGTTATATTGATAATACATTTTAGGAGTAAGTGTAACATTTAAAGTCTATCATGTGTCAGATGCAAGGCTTGGAATATATTCTACAGCCAGATGTTTGGAATATATTAGATGAAATGTTTTTTGTCATTTGAAGATAAATATTCTGAGTGGTGACAGTTGTAGAGATGGTTATTACAATGAGCTTTTGTTTTCTTGAATGCAGAGCCTGAAAGAAACATTGGAAGCAGGTTTAAATTTTGCAGAGGAAATTTAATAAATGCCTAAAGGAAAAAAAAGCAGGGGTATGGGGAGACAGCAGAGCAGTGAAATTCAGTTAAGCGCTTTCTTGACTGGGATGATGTGCTCAATGCTATTGTATAGGATCCATTATTCTATCACAAAGGCTCTTTGCTCTGTACACAATTTATCCCCCAATAAACATGATTATACTCTATAATGTCTAAGAGCGTTAACATGCCATAATAAATACATTAAAACATTTGAGTATTGAAAAAAAAAAGAAATTGTACTAGCTGATAAACGACCTCTATTGAAACTGAGCAGACAGTGATCTGTGATTACAAGGGGCAGCAGTGTAAAGGGAGACATGTTCACAGATGGAGCAGTCACTGCCAGTTCCACAGCCATGGCCCACGTTCATTAGGGAGCAGTCCTGAACTCCACAGCTCAGTGCTCAGCAATAGCCCTACTCATCCCAGCCCTGGAAGGCAGCCTCCCCAGTACGAGCAATGGGTGTGCCTGGGAGCGTACCCACAAACTGTGGGAATGTATACCAGGATTGCAGCATGACAGTGCACAGAACGAGGGCTCATCTTTTATAATGTACAGCAGGGTATACAGCTTGGGTAACTCAGTGGATCAGGCAGCATCTCTGGAGAAAAGGAATAGGTGATGTTTCAGGTCGAGACCCTTCTTTGTCTGAGGAAGGGTCTCAACCCAAAATGTTGTCTGTTCCTTTCCTCCAGAGATGCTGTCTGACCCGCTGAGTTACTCCAGCTCTTTGGGTTTATCTATGGTTTAAAACAGCATCTGCAGTTCCTTCCCACATATGTAGCTTGAGTGTTTGGACTGGAAGACTAAGAGTATTGTAGTAGGCCAGCTTCCTGCAGGATAGCATTAAGCAGGCCACCGGTATAGACCAGCAGACCACCTTCGCTCAGTCCTCCTGAACCAACCTGATCTCCCGGTTGCTAAACACTTTAATTCTCCTTCCCATTCCCACACAGACCTTTCTGTCCTAGGTCTCCTCCATTGTCAGAGTGAGGCAAAACGCAAATTGGTGGAACAGCATCTCATATTTCGCCTAGGAGCTTACATTCCAGTGGTATGAATATTGATTTCACTCACTTGAAGTAACCCCGGCATTCCCTCTTTCTCTATCCCTCCCCCACCCAAGTCACACCATAGAAACATAGAAACATAGAAAATAGGTGCAGGAGTAGGCCATTCGGCCCTTGAGCCAGCACTGCCATTCAATAGGATCATGGCTAATCATCCAAAATCAGTACCCTGCTCTGGCTTTTTCCCCATATCCCTTAATTCCCAGCCCTAAGAGCTAAATCTAACTCTCTCTTGAAACCATCCAGTGAATTGGCCTCCACTGCCTTCTGTGGCAGAGAATTCCACAGACTCACAACTCTCTGGGTGAAAAAGGTTTTTCCTCATCTCAGTCCTAAATGGCTACCCCTTATTCTTAAACTGTGACCCCTGGTTCTGGACTCCCCCAACATTGGGAACATTTTTCTTGCTTCTACCCTGTCCAATCCTCTAAGAATTTTATATGTTTCTATGAGACCCCCTCTCATCCTCCCATTCTCATCCCGGGAATTAACCTGGTGAACCTATGCTGCACTCCCTCAATAGCAATAATGTCCTTCCTCAAATTAGGGGACCAAAATTGCACACAATACTCCAAGTGCGGTCTCACCAGGACCCTGTACAACTGCAGTAGGACCTCCTTGCTCCTAAACTCAAATCATCTCTCAATGAAGGCCAACATGCCATTAGCTTTCTTCACTGCCTGCTGTACCTGCATGCTTACTTTCAGTGACTGATGTACAAGCACACCCAGGTCTCATTGCACCTCCCCTTCTCCTGATCTGACACCATTCAGATAATAAAATGCCTTCCTGATCTTGCCACCAAAGTGGATAACCTCACATTTATCCACATTAAACTGCATCTGCCATGCTTCTGCCCACTCACCCAACCAATCCAAGTCACCCTGCAGCCTCATAGCATCCTCATCGCAGCTCACACTGCCACCCAACCTTGTGTCATCCGCAAACTTAGAGATGTTACATTTAATTCCCTCGTCTATATCGTATATATATATTGTAAACAACTGGGGTCCCAGCACCAAGCCTTGCAGCACCCCACTAGTCACTGCCTGCCATTCTGAAAAGGACCTGTTAATTCCTACTTTTTGCTTCCTGTCTGCCAACCAGTTCTCTATCTTTGTCAATACCTTACCCCCAATATCTTGTGCTCTAATTTTGCATACTGATCTCTTGTGTGGGACCTTGTCAAAGGCTTTTTGAAAGTCCAGATACACCGCATCCACTGGCTCTCCCTTATCCATTCTACTTGTTACATCCTCAAAAGATTAGTTAAGCATGATTTCCCCTTCATAAATCCATGCTGACTTGGACCGAACCCGTCACTGCTTTCCAAATGCGCTGCTATAACATCTTTAATAATTGACTCCAGCATCTTCCCCACTACCGATGTAAGGCTAACTGGTCTATCATTCCCCGTTTTCTCTCTCCCTCCTTTCTTAAAAAGTGTTATATTGGCTACGCTCCAGTCCACAGGAACTTATCCAGAGTTGAGAGAACATTGGAAAAGTATCACCAATACATCCACGATTTCTAGGGACACCTCCTTGGGTACTCCTTGGGATGCAGATCATCAGGCTCTGGGGATTTATCTGACCCCCCCCCAGTCCCAACAGTTTACCGAACACCATTTTCTGACTAATGTGGATTCCCTTCAGTTCCTCCCACAAGATCCTCGCTCCTCTAGTATTTCCAGGAGAATGTTTGTGCCTTCCTTAGTGAAGACAGAATCAAAGTACTTGTTTAATTGTTCTGCCATTTCCTTATTTCCCATTATAAATTCTCCTTTAAATTCACCAGCTTCTCGTTTGCACTCAACATACCGCTAACAATGGCTTGTTTCCTTTATCATCGTCACTTTTTTGCATATCTTCCATTCATTGTTCTTTATCTCTCGACATCATCGTCTATATCTCTTGTTTCCCTAACTAGTTCTCCCTAACTAGTCTGAAGAAGGGTCTCGACACGAAACAACACCCATTCCTTCTCTCCAGAGATGCTGACTGTCCTGCTGAGTTACTCCAGCTTTTTGTGTCTATCACCAGTATACTTACCTCAACATCAAGGATTTATCTATGTATTTCAACACACAGACAAAATATTGAATCTTATAATGTACCGCAATGTATTGTGAAGCTTTTTTTATGAATACTCTTTATTGCACAGAATTTCTAGCAGAGAAATATACAGATATTTATCATTGCACAATATTTCTAACATTTCATCTAACAAGATTTCTTTTGCTCATTTCTCGCTCTGGGAGAGGCTTAGAGCTCAGTGAGTCAGTCCTCTGTTATGCATTGACTCAAGGCAAACCTCAACAAGATCCCATGCATCTACTCAGCAAATGCACAGTTGACAAAGAGGTGCCTGATCATTTCATCCACAACACAGCATGGCATTCGGAGCGAGACTCCCAACTCCGCACAGCAGACCTGACCAAGTAGGCCTTCCCCCTTTTTAAAAATGCAAAAATAATGTTTATACATAAATATGTACACGAAACACATTCTTTACATTCATAACATGTTTGTAACGTTACCCTTCTTCCACTTTATCCCCTAATCGTGTAAATAGCTCGATTGTAATCATGCATTGTCTTTCTCCTGACCTGTTAACACGCAACAAAAGCTTATCACTCTACCTCGGTACCTGTGATAGTAAACTAAACGGAATTAGCTAACTAACTAACTCTGCTTATCTAGCTTGTACTAGGAATTAATGGGTTCACTGTCCCCAACCCAACCTTCTACCTTTTGTTATTGATTGATGCAGTTATGGCGAGTCGTAAACGGCAGACAACCATAAATCTTACTGTCTTCGCTGGAGGACTAAACGAGACTGCCTCATTCCCTTTACCTGCGTAACACCTCACCCGGTCTACCAATCAGAGGGTTCGATGGCCTGGACCAATCCCTGTGTCCCTACACAGTTTTACAAATAGGTTTTTGCATTTACTGAGCGGGTTTTATGTTCCAAAGGCATCTGAGGTGCTTTAAAGTTGATGAAGTGTCTTTACATCTGGGCATCATTGTCTCAGACAATGTAGCACCTTCCTTGCTACTTAGAGTCCGAGTCTGACAGCACAGAAACAGACCCTTTGTCCAACTCGTCCATGCTGGCCGAGATGCCCTCTCTGTTAGTTCCATTTACTAGCTTGTATTGATCGCATTGCTTATTACAGCTTCAGTTCAGTTCAGTGTAGTTTATTGTCACGTGTACCGAGATACAGTAAAAAGCTTTTGTTGCGTGCTAACCAGTCAGCGGAAAGACAAGACATGTTTACAATCGACCCATTTACAGAGTGTAGACATGATAAGGGAATAACGTTTAGTGAAAGGTAAAGCCAGCAAAGTCCGATCGAGGATAGTCCGAGGGCCACCAGTGAGGTAGATTCACGGTGGACAGATACATGATAAGGCAATAACGTCTAGTGCAAAGCCCAGTCAAACATAGTCCGAGGGTCACCAATGAGGTAGATAGTTCAGGACTGCTCTCTAGTTGTGGTAGGATGATTCAGTTGCCTGATAACAGCTGGGAAGAAACTGTCCCTGAATCTGGAGGTGTGGGTTTTCACACTTCTATACCTTTTGCCTGATGGGAGAAGGGAGAAGAGGGAGTGGCCAGGGTGCGACTCGTCCTTGATTATGCTGCTGGCCTTGCCGAGGCAGCGTGAGGTGTAATGAGATGTGCATGAGATGAGCTTGCTTGTATTGATTACATTACTTGTTGCAGCCTAGACACCGTGGTTAGGACCACGGGTATTTATTTGCAGGGTGTGACTGTTTCTAGCAGTCCGAGCATTTATTTCTCATCGTTAGCTGCCCTTCTGATTATAACTAACTGAGTCGTGACTAACACCATCGACCAGAAAAACATCTCAGTGGAATTATTTTGTTGAGGCTGGAGCTGGAACCAACATTCAGAGGACAGATTAGAGTGCGTAAAGGGAGTTGAGAAACTAAGCTGACATTGTCAGTGGCAACGTTCAATAAAACAATTTGGAGTGAGCAATTGGCCCACAGGGAGCAGTGAAGAGGATTGTGGTAGCTTTGGACAGGAGGAAGAGATCAGCGTGTAAATCCTGGCCCAAGGCTAAAAGCAGGAGAGACAAAAGGCAGAATTTTCTGGTTTGATTTCTGATTTCCTATCATTTGCATTTTTGTTTTCTCTCTTAATCTCTGCTAATTATAGATCAATTGCAATGGTGTTGTTTAGTGGAAGCTGTAAGGATTTATCACGAACACTGGTCCGATTCTGGTCAGAGGTGATAGACTGCTAACTCAGTTTTCATGTGTGGAATTAACCCTCGATGTATTCTCTCACTTAAGGTCCTCCAGAGCATTTATTCAATCCTTTCTTGCAGATCTCACAAACTGAATTAATTTAAATGTTCTGGTAAGATAACACTGCAGAAATAGGCAATGTGTTTCAGAATAAAAACACAGGACTGTGCATTTAAAAAAAAGTTAGCCTGTAAATAGACCTCCATTTACCACACTCTTTCGAAGTGGGAAGGTATTGTGTTTGATATTTTGAAACTGTGGTGAACAAATGACTGGATTATTCAGGAAATTCTCCATCAACAAAAAGAAAATTAATCATCTACAACAAAAAAAGAAGTAAATAAAAATCCTGCCACTTGGTAAGGTAACAAGTAGGTTGATTGTTTTCACTGCAGAGAGGCCCATTTGTGTACTGATGAGCTGACTCAGGGAGACGTGTGAGTAGGTAACATGGCTGCTGCCTCAGCACCTCTGCCACTGCTCAAAGCAAGTCTCTGTTTCCCTCCTGTTTCCTTGCCTCCTCTGCTGAAGGTGCTGATTAATGCAGCCACCCAATCCCACGGTCTTCAGCTGCTCTTGGGCAGCTGATGGACTGCTTTCAGTGCAGAAGCAATGGGTATAAATATAAGCAGATTACAGCAGAACAGCCTTGAGGAGCTGAAAGGTTCTTCATTTCTGTATTATTCAAATATGAGGGAATCCGAACCCGCTCAAAACCTACCTGTGGACATTTTCCAGCAAGTGGGCACTGATTCAGAATAAGGTCACAGACTTCTTTTGAAGTACTTCCATTGGTGATCAGCTTGGAGTTTGAAACTGGCCAATCACTCCCCTGCCCTACTCCGCCCCCTACTGGTCCATCCCAGCTCAATGCAAAATGATCCAGCTAAGCCCACACACCCACCTTCTCTGCAAATCCCTACAAATGGTCTCCTTCCAGACACTCTTCCAGTTCCCTTTTGAGCGAAGAAGGGTCTCGACCTGAAACATTACCCATTCCTTCTCTCCAGAGATGCTGCCTGTCCCGCTGAGTTACTCCAGCCTTTTGTGTCTATCTTCGGTTTGAACCAGCATCTGCAGTTCCTTCCTACACATTGAAATTTACCTCCTTACAAACCCTGGCAGTGTATACCAGGCATTAACCATGTACTGTGTAAGACATGTTTCCCCAATGGCACTTTTTATGTCTCCATGAAGATCTTTTTACTACCCCACTCATTGTTCCCCATGCCTCTGCGTTTTGGCTTAAATGAGAGATATAGACAATGAAGTAGAGAGATATAGAACAAATAGACAATAGACAATAGACAATAGGTGCAGGAGTAGGCCATTCAGCCCTTCGAGCCAGCACCGCCATTCAATGCGATCATGGCTGATCACTCTCAATCAGTACCCCGTTCCTGCCTTCTCCCCATACCCCCTAACTCCGCTATCCTTAAGAGCTCTATCCAGCTCTCTCTTGAAAGCATCCAACGAACTGGCCTCCACTGCCTTCTGAGGCAGAGAATTCCACACCTTCACCACCCTCTGACTGAAAAAGTTCTTCCTCATCTCCGTTCTAAATGGCCTACCCCTTATTCTTAAACTGTGGCCCCTTGTTCTGGACTCCCCCAACATTGGGAACATGTTATCTGCCTCTAATGTGTCCAATCCCCTAATTATCTTATATGTTTCAATAAGATCCCCCCTCATCCTTCTAAATTCCAGTGTATACAAGCCCAATCGCTCCAGCCTTTCAACATACGACAGTCCCGCCATTCCGGGAATTAACCTAGTGAACCTACGCTGCACGCCCTCCATAGCAAGAATATCCTTCCTCAAATTTGGAGACCAAAACTGCACACAGTACTCCAGGTGCGGTCTCACCAGGGCCCGGTACAACTGTAGAAGGACCTCTTTGCTCCTATACTCAACTCCTCTTGTTACGAAGGCCAACATTCCATTGGCTTTCTTCACTGCCTGCTGTACCTGCATGCTTCCTTTCATTGACTGATGCACTAGGACACCCAGATCTCGTTGAACTCCCCCTCCTCCTAACTTGACACCATTCAGATAATAATCTGCCTTTCTATTCTTGCTTCCAAAGTGAATAACCTCACACTTATCTACATTAAACTGCATCTGCCATGTATCCGCCCACTCACACAACCTGTCCAAGTCACCCTGCAGCCTTATTGCATCTTCCTCACAATTCACACTACCCCCCAACTTAGTATCATCTGCAAATTTGCTAATGGTACTTTTAATCCCTTCGTCTAAGTCATTAATGTATATCGTAAATAGCTGGGGTCCCAGCACCGAACCTTGCGGTACCCCACTGGTCACTGCCTGCCATTCCGAAAGGGACCCATTTATCCCCACTCTTTGCTTTCTGTCTGTCAACCAATTTTCTATCCATGTCAGTACCCTACCCCCAATACCATGTGCCCTAATTTTGCCCACTAATCTCCTATGTGGGACCTTGTCGAAAGCTTTCTGAAAGTCGAGGTACACCACATCCACTGACTCTCCCTTGTCAATTTTCCTAGTTACATCCTCAAAAAATTCCAGTAGATTTGTCAAGCATGATTTCCCCTTCGTAAATCCATGCTGACTCGGAATGATCCCGTTACTGCTATCCAAATGCTCAGCAATTTCGTCTTTTATAATTGACTCCAGCATCTTCCCCACCACTGATGTCAGACTAACTGGTCTATAATTACCCGTTTTCTCTCTCCCTCCTTTCTTAAAAAGTGGGATAACATTTGCTATCCTCCAATCCACAGGAACTGATCCTGAATCTATAGAACATTGAAAAATGATCTCCAATGCTTCCACTATTTCTAGAGCCACCTCCTTAAGTACTCTGGGATACAGACCATCAGGCCCTGGGGATTTATCAGCCTTCAGTCCCATCAGTCTACCCAAAACCATTTCCTGTCTAATGTGGATTTCCTTCAGTTCTTCCATCACCCTAGGTTCTCCGGCCCCTAGAACATTTGGGAGATTGTGTGTATCTTCCTCAGTGAAGACAGATCCAAAGTAACGGTTTAACTCGTCTGCCATTTCTTTGTTCCCCATAATAAATTCCCCTGCTTCTGTCTTCAAGGGACCCACATTTGCCTTGACTATTTTTTTCCTCTTCACGTACCTAAAAAAACTTTTGCTATCCTCCTTTATATTATTGGCTAGTTTACCCTCGTACCTCATCTTTTCTCCCCGTATTGCCTTTTTAGTTAACTTTTGTTGCTCTTTAAAAGAGTCCCAATCCTCTGTCTTCCCACTCTTCTTTGCTATGTTATACTTCCTCTCCTTAATTTTTATGCTGTCCCTGACTTCCCTCGTCAGCCACAGGTGTCTCTTACTCCCCTTAGAGTCTTTCCACCTCTTTGGAATAAATTGATCCTGCAACCTCTGCATTATTCCCAGGAATACCTGCCATTGCTGTTCTACCGTCTTCCCTGCTAGGGCCTCCTTCCAATCAATTTTGGCCAGTTCCTGCCTCATGCCTCTGTAATCCCCTTTGCTATACTGTAATACCGACACTTCCGATTTTCCCTTCTGCCTTTCCATTTGCAGAGTAAAACTTATCATGTTGTGATCACTGCCTCCTAATGGCTCTTTTACCTCTAGTCCCCTTATCAGATCAGGATCATTACACAACACTAAATCCAGAATTGCCTTCTCCCTGGTAGGCTCCAGTACAAGCTGTTCTAAGAATCCATCTCAAAGGCACTCTACAAACTCTCTTTCCTGGGGTCCATTTCCAACCTGATTTTCCCAGTCTACCTGCATGTTGAAATCTCCCATAACCACCGTAGCATTACATTTTTGACACGCCAATTTTATCTCCTGATTCAACTTGCACCCTATGTCGAGGCTACTGTTTGGGGGCCTATAGATAACTCCCATTAGGGTCTTTTTACCCTTACAATTTCTCATTTCTATCCATACTGATTCAACATCTCCTGATTCTATGTCACCCCTTGCAAGGGAATGAATATCATTCCTTACCATCAGAGCAACCCCACCCCCTCTGCCCACCTGTCTGTCTTTTCTATACGTTGTGTACCCCTGAATATTCAGTTCCCAGCCCTGGTCCTCTTGTAGCCATGTCTCAGTGATCCCTACAACATCATACTTGCCCATGACTAACTGAGCCTCAAGCTCATCCACTTTATTTTTTATACTACGCGCATTTAAGTACAACACTTTAATTTCTGTATTTACCTCCCCTCTCACATCGTTCACAATTGGCCCTGCCCTTAATTTCTTTTCCCCTCTAGAACTTCTGCAAAAAATTAACAATGATAAAGGAAACAGGCATTGTTAGCTGGTTGCTAGGACACTAAGATCATCCAGAAAACATTAGGAACAATGTCGTTCAGGCAGCATTTACAGAGAGAAACAAGAGGCAATGTTTCAGATGGGAGATTGTTTTTCAAATCCAGGAAAGTCCCATTTCCCAGGGGTGATGAAGTGGCCTGAACCTGAAACATTGACTCTGTTCTCACTCAGTGTCTCTAGCATGTTTTGTTTTAGTTTGGGGTTTCCAGCATCTGTACTTTATGACTTTTCAGTTAAACTGGTGAAAACTCTGCTAAATCTGCACCAGCTAATCTTGGCCATTACACTAAGACCACTCATTGGAGAAGTGCCACTGGCAAGGGTTGTCATGGGTGGACAACTCTATTGATGCCCGAGATATATATATATACTTTAAGAACAGCCACACGTGTGACATTTTAAAGCAGTCCTAAACCCCATAAAGCTTTCATCCAATATGAACCTACAACGTCCAGAGTTATTAAGGGTCTGTGGTTTGTTTTCACAGTTGGTTGATTTGAATCTATGAAGAATGGTGCTTGGGAGATGTTAGTCTTTGAGCTACCACCTCACTCAGAATTTATAGAAACATATAAAATTATAAAAGTACTGGACAAGCTAGTTGCAGGAAAAATGTTCCCAGTGTTGGGGGAGTCCAGAACCAGGGGCCACAGTCTAAGAATAAAGGGGAGGCCATTTAAAACTGAGGGGAGAAAATACTTTTTCACCCAGAGAGTTGTGAATTTGTGGAATTCTCTGCCACAGAAGGCAGTAGAGGCCAATTCACTGGATGAATTTAAAAGAGAGTTAGATAGAACTCTAGGGGCTAGCGGAATCAAGGGATATGGGGAGAAGGCAGGCACGGGTTACTGATTGTGGATGATCAGCCATGATCACAATGAATGGCGGTGCTGGCTCGAAGGGCCAAACGGCCTCCTCCTGCTCCTATTGTCTATGTTTCTATGTTTAAGAGTTACTGAGATCTCCAGCTTGAGAGGTGGAGAACGTTGTCTGCGCCCAGTTCACTTAAATGCTCCCCACATTGTCTTGTTACATTAACTTGCAACAACTCTTGTAATATAGAAGGGTTCTGACCTGAAACGTTGCCTGTCATTCCCTCCCCAGATGCTGCCTGACCCACTGAGTTCCTCCAGCATTTTGTCTTTTGCTCGTGATAGGATGGAGTGTTATAGATTGCACCTAGTGTTTTGTGCTATCTGTTTATTAGAATGAATGTGAGTAAATGGGTGGATTATTTTCTTACCTAACATATTAAATTATAACAGGGACAATTTAAACGATACACTTTGAGGCTTTATCATATCATAACAACTCAGATGTGCAATCAAAATCAGATTTGACACAAATCAAAGTGGGTGTGAAGAAAATATATTTTATACATTAACTTGAATGAAAAGATGGCAAAGGCAGATTAGGTGGTAACTTTTGGCAGGTAAATAGACGTATAAGGCAGGGGAGTGGTATTAAATTATTGTTCTTTCAACCTGCTGGAATAGACATCAAATGCTGAAAATTCATGCTGAGTTCTGTACCTATCTCTGCACCCACAGAGCAACAACTAGAAATGAATTGCTTCTCTTTGTGTTGTCAGAATCATGCTGGCTGCTTTGGTTTTAATTGGCAATCGTTATTGCACATTGTACTGTGATCTCAGTGGTGTGTAGGCAGACCGTAGATGGCAGTGTAGCATGACCTGCAGAGTGTGGGAGGCTTGGCAATCTGTCCAGCCTAAATGACGGGTGTATTGCACTGACCTTTGTGCTGGCTTTACCCTAGTACAGTACCACTTACTCATCTTGACATGAGTTGACATTCCACTTTTGTTGGCCACTCAATAAAGTCATGATCCATGTCTTTATTCGTCCTTGCAACTTGCACCACCTCTTATATTTAGTTTATTTAGTTTAGTTTAGAGATACAGCGCGGAAACAGACCCTTCGGCCCCACCGAGTCCGCACACTGCCCAGTGATCCCCACAGACTAACACTATCCTACACACACTAGGGATAATTTTTACATTTATACCAAGCCAATTAGCCACAAACCTGTATGTCTTTGGAGCGTGGGAGGAAACCGAAGATCTTGGACGAAAACCCACGCGGTCTCGAGGAGAACATACAAACTCCGTACAGACAGCACCCGCAGTCGGGATCGAACCCGGGTCTCTGTTGCTGTAAGCGCTGTAAGGCAGCAACTCTACCGCTGCGCCACCATGCCACTCAACATGATGTGAACATAATAAGTCAGAAGGCATTGGAGTTTTATATGTGGCCTAGAAACTATGCTCTCCAGCAGGCCTGCTCCCCATGGCTGAGCATTCCCCCCTGTATTCCAGCTCCCCATGGCTGAGCATTCCCCCCTGTATACCAGCTCCCCATGGCTGAGCATTCCCCCCTGTATACCAGCTCCCCATGGCTGAGCATTCCCCCCTGTATACCAGCTCCCCATGGCTGAGCATTCCCCCCTGTATACCAGCTCCCCATGGCTGAGCATTCCCCCCTGTATACCAGCTCCCCATGGCTGAGCATTCCCCCCTGTATACCAGCCTTCCCATTGGACATTCAAGTACCATGAGGGAAGCATAGAAAAGTCCCAATTCCCCGCACCAGATTAACTACAGATCAGTAACGTTGACAGCGCGTTATGTTGACAAAGTTTGCGTAGGACAGAAGGGTTGACAGAAGCAGGTAGGAACTTTATTATGCCGTGTTATGAGGCCAGTTCATTGGCTATATTTAAGAGGGAGTTAGATGTGGCCCTTGTGGCTAAAGGGATCAGGGGGTATGGAGAGAAGGCAGGTACAGGATACTGAGCTGGATGATCAGCCACGATCATATTGAATGGCGGTGCAGGCTCGAAGGGCCGAATGGCCTACTCCTGCACCTATTTTCTATGTTTCTATGATTCTGTACTGTTTTATGTGTTCACAGTCAATTAAAATGCAGCAGTTACGTGATGAACAAGTAGGGGATAATCAATAAACGCTGGCCTGCAATGCCCATAGCCTGAAAATGGAAAGGACGTGTGTGTCCTTTATGCCCAATTAGAGAAAGTAAACACAAACTTTGTATTATCTATAATAGCTTTCAAGTCATTAAGATGTTCTAAGGATGATCACAATCAGTGAAGTTCTGCCAAAAGCAAATTGAGGCAAATGGGAAAGACTGTACGAATGGATTAGCAAATCACCTGGGTTTTATTCTGCATCGACAGAGATGAATGTTGGCATGGGCAACAGGAGAAAGCTCCCACAGGCACGTTGTGAGGGAACAGGTGGGAACCTTCCTTGCCTCTAAAAACAGCCATGTGGGGTCTTGGTTTATCACCTCGTCTGAAAGATAGCTCAGAGGCAAGTCAACCTCTCCAAAGCCATGGGCTGTGGTTGAACCATGCAGGTACAGCAGGCAGTGAAGAAAGCTTATGGCATATTGGCCTTCATAACAAGAGGAGTTGAATACAGGAGCAAAGAGGTCCTTCTGCAGTTGTACAGGACCCGAGTGAGACCGCACCTGGAGTACTGTGTGCAATTTTGGTCTCCAAATTTGAGGAAGAATATTCTTGCTATTGATGGAGTGAAGCATAGGTTCACGAGGTTAATTCCCGGAATGGCGGGATTGTCATATGTTGAAAGAATGGAGCAACTAGACTTGTATACACTGGAATTTAGAAGGATGAGAGGGGATCTTATTGAAATATATAAGATTATTAAGGGGTTGGACACATTTGAGGCAGGAAACATGTTCCCAATGTTGGGGGAGTCCAGAACCAGGGGCCACAGTTTAAGGATAAGGGGTAGGCCATTTAGAACTGAGATGAGGAAAAACTTTTTCACCCAGAGAGTTGTGAATCTGTGGAATTCTCTGCCTCACAAGGCTGTGGAGGCCAATTCTCTGGATGATTTCAAGAGAGTGTTAGATAGAGCTCTTAAAGATAGCGGAGTCAAGGGGTATGGGGAGAAGGCAAGAACGGGGTACTGATTGTGGATGATCAGCCATGATCACATTGAATGGCGGTGCTGGCTCAAAGGGCCAAATGGCCTACTCCTGCACCTATTGTCTATAAGAGGAAATTAGCCAGCAAGTAAAATGCCTCATGAACTGCAAACAATGCAATCTGAACATATTAAATGCCACACTGTAAATGGCTCGATTGTAATCATGTATTGTCTTTCTGCGGACTGGACAGCATGCATCAAAAGCTTTTCACTGTACTTAGGTACACGTGAGAATAAACTAAACTGAAGTGAGTTCAGGGTTCCATGGAGCTGATAGATTTTCAAGTGACCACAGGAAAGACTTAAAGATATAAAGTGTAGGAAGGAACTGCAGATGCTGCTTTAAACCGAAGATAAACACAAAAGGCTGGATTTTAACTCAGCGGGTCAGACAGTATCTCTGAAGAAAAGGACTAGGTGGTGTTTCGGGTCGAGGCCTTTCTTCAGAATGGAAGAAATATCTTCAGAAAGATATAAATATGTGGTTGCAAATAAGCCGGGATTTTTCAGCATGTGTAAAGATTGAATTTTTTAAAAACCTCCTAAGATTGCAAAGTGCTCTAAAGCAGCACGTGGGCTATATCTGGCAAATGTACACTGTTCAGGCTAACTACCTTACACGGCTAGATTATCTGGGTAGCATTGTCTGTAGCATCATCTGCCAGGAAACCATGGTGTAAATTGAGGATTCTCATTAACATGTGTCTGAATAGGACACCTGCTCAATGACCAATTTAAATTTTCCAACACAGGTTGGTGTGTGAAAAATCATAATGCTGTGAAAGTGCCGGAGAATGCTGCTTCCAAAGCAACCGTGTAATGTTGGCTGCAGCAATCTCTTTGCGTCTGGACAACAATGCCCTGAAGTGGGTTCTCAGGAGATTTACCAGAATGACACCAGGGACAGGGACTTTCAAAGCCGCAGTCATTTCTGACTTCAGAGTTCGGAGAGGCCGAAGATAGACGCAAACTGCTGGATTAACTCAGAGCGGCAGGCAGCATCACTGCTCAGAAGGAAAGGGTGACGTTTCGGGTCGAGACACTTTTTCAGTGTGCGAGTCAGGGGAGGGGGAGACACAGAGATAAGGAATGGTAAGGTGTCAAAACGAGACAAAGAAGATGGAGATCAAGGAAAATGTAGAATAGATCATTGTTAGTTAGGAGAAGGTGACAGCGAAGCATACAGAGATCCATTTTTATCAGCGGGATAGTCAGACTGGTCGGAGAACTAGGAAGGGAGAGTCATGGAGAGAGAGGGAAGGCAAGGGTTACTTGAAGTTGGAGAAGTCAATATTCAAACCGCTGGGGTGTAAGCTGCCCAAGCAAAATATGAGGTGCTGCAGTTCCTTCCTACACATTTGGAGAAGCTGGATTGCCCTCCTCTGAGCAACAAAGAATTTAGGGAGATCAATTTAATGGTGTAAATAAGCAAAAGCCAATTCCTCTGGCTACTCAGTGTTAAAATTGTAAAAAGAAGAAGTATGATGAGAATTGTTTTGTGTGTTGTGATTGCCTGGAATCATATTCCCTAACAGTGTGGACCAAGCAGAGATAACAGTATTTCTAAAAGGGAGTATTTCTAAAAGGTTGTGTGTAAAATTTAAAATCATTAAAATGGGCCTGGACAGGTTGGACAGACTGAGCTCTAACTAAAACAATAGGTAACAAGGAGGTGTTATCACAGTGAAGAATTGTTCTGTCATCATACAACGTGTTCGTGAATTCAGGACCATCATTAGAAATCGAGAATGGAAACCTCAACTGTTTTATCTCCCTCTGTTAATAAACTCAGATCATCTTACGTAGCACAGACTAGAGATTAAACCAGGAATGAACTCAAGCAGGGTAATATGTTAGTGAAACGCGAGAGACTGATAGATGCTGCAACAAACTCAGCGTGTCAAGCAGCAGCTGTAGGGCCAAAGGAAGTGTCAACATTTTGCATTGTGATCCTGTATCAGGACTAAGAATGGAGAGGGGAAGATACCCCGTATAAAGGCGAGAGGAACAGTGGTGAGACAAGCACCAGTGGTTTAGTGAGTCTTATTTGTTTGGACAATTTTGTTTTGAACAATGCACTTATCTTTTTTCTACATGTTGACATTCTTTCTGTTAGTTTTCAACTTTTGCATTGTACATTGTTGCAGGAGTGGTGGTCCACTGCAGCTTGGCACGCACACCGATCAGCCAAAACATTATGACCTGATGAGCCAAACTATTATGATCACCTGCCTAATATGTTGTTGGTCCTCCGTGTGCAGCCCCATACGCAGCAGGGTGCGATGCACTGTGTATTGTGACACATTCCTCCCGTGACCACCATTAAAGTTTTCTGTGACTTGTGCCACAATAGACCTTCTGTCGGTTCGGACCAGGCGGGATAGCCTTCGTTGCCCTCGCGCATCGATGAGCCTTGGGCGCCCAACACTCTGTCGCCGGTTTGTGGTTTGTCCCTCCTCGGACCACTGTCGGTAGGTACTCACCACTGCTGACCAGGAGCACCCCACAAGCCTTGCCGTTTCAGAGATGCTCTGACCCAGTCATCTAGCCATAACAATTTGGCCCTTGTCAAAGTCGCTCAGGTCTTTACTCCTGCCCATTTCTCCTGCATCCAACACGTCAACATCAAGAACTGACTGTCCACTTGCTGCCTAATATCTCCCACTCCTTGCAGATGCCATTGTAACAAGATAATCAATGTTATTCACTTCGCCTGTCAGTGGTCATAATGTTTTGGCTGATCGGTGTATGTCATGGATGGCAGAGTAATAGCTTGGAGCAAGATCAATGCAATTTTCTTAATCAAGAAACAGCCTCCCTTTGTCTACTTCTGTCCATTTCCCTCCACAGATGCTGTCTGACCCATTCAGTTCCTCCATTTATTTATTTATTTATTGCATAAGGATAGAAAAGGCTTGGAGGGATTTGGCCCAGGTCAGGCAAGTGGGACCAGCTCGGTTCGGCAACTTGGTTGGCAGAGACAATTTATGCCGTAAGGCCTGTTTTTGTGTTGTGCAGTTGTGTTGTGCAGTTTGATCAGCCATGATCACATTGAATGGCGGTGCTGGCTCGAAGGGCCGAATGGCCTCCTCATGCACCTATTGTCCATTGTCTATTGTCTATTGTCTATGACTATGACTTTAGAAAGAGAGACACCATTTAAGAAGCAAACAGGGAGGCTCTAGCGGTACAGTGAATGCAGCGCCGGAGACTCAGGTTCGATCCTGACTACAGGCGCCGTCTGTACGGAATTTGTACGTTCTCCCCGTGACCTGCGTGGGTTTTCTCCGAGATCTTCGGTTTCCTCCCACACTCCAAAGACGTACAGGTATGTAGGTTAATTGACTGGGTAAATGTAAAAACTGTCCCTAGTGTGTGTAGGATAGTGTTAATGTGCGGGGATCACTGGGCGGCGCGGACTCAGTGGGCCGAAGGGCCTGTTTCCGCGTTGTATCTCTAAATCTAAAATTCTAAATCTAAAAAAAAATCATACGAAGTTTAGAAAATGTGTTTTATTAAAATTCAGTTTTAGAAGAATACCAGTGAATATTGTGTAAATATTTAATGCCCAGCTACCTCATATCAGCTTTTTAAGCAAATTGTCATTGTTTCACAATTTCATCTTGAATATTAGGATTTTCTTCTGTAGATAAAATCCAACATTAGTTTGGTTTGGATTTGGGCTCAGGTGATGCACCAATATGTATTTCTGAGACGTCATTTGCTCTAGTTTTCAATGTTCTCATGTTCCTTTTGATGAAAGGCTGCTAACTTGTCATATTTTCCTTTTATTCCTCTGGCTGCGATGCCCTCCAGTTTTTGAAGAGCCAGAAGACCCCAGCAATCGGTCGTTCTTCTCCGAGATCATCTCCTCGATATCGGACGTGAAGTTCAGCCATAGTGGAAGATATATGATGACTAGGGATTACCTCACCGTCAAAGTCTGGGACTTGAACATGGAAAACAGACCGTTGGAAACATATCAGGTACTTTCTGAATCTTGCTGGAGCACCAAATTGTGAAGGATGGTCCTTTGAATGCAAAGGTTGAGAAGGAGGAAAGCAAAAACCATGGAAACTCTGTTCTCGGTCTGTACAGGATGAGAGCAGTGATTCAAGAAAGATGCAGCCAAGTACACTGTCCAGTATGCTAGAAGGAAACCACAGTTCAGAAAGAAAGAAGATAATGTAAAGGCATTAGTGTGGAAGAATCTCAGGATTGAAGCAGGCGAGCTGGGAGAATGGACTGGAGTCTGCTCTGTTGGCTGGGTGGGATGAAGTAAGGTCAAGCAGCTGTGGGCTTTGGAATGGATGTTTGCTGTGAGCTCACCTCCTGAGACAGCAATGGAGAGATCTGGGAAAGGAAGGGAGGAGTCAGAGCTAGTCAGCTGAATCCACTCTGAGAATGATGTACATCGGTGTTGCAGTGCTAATGTTTGAGGTGCTGGAGCTGTCACTGGTGCCGGGGCGGACGCTGTTAAATTCCCCGCTAGTTTATTTTGGTTTTTTTACAGAGGTGCCGGAGCGGTACTCCAGTGATCTCCGGCAGCACTGCATCCCCGGGATAATTGGCATATTAGGATCTGAGATGGGGGGAGGAGTGAGTGGGAAAGTTAAAAAAAAATTAAATCAAGTTTGGAACAGATGCTAGTATTTTAGCAATCTTGTTCAATTTTTTCTAGCCAGGAGGGCACATTGGAGTTTTAACCTCCTGCTACTTTACACGTGTGGTGTGCAAGAACAGGATTGGGCTTTACTTCAGAATCAGAATAGCCTTTATTGTCATCCAAAAAATGTCTTTTGGACGAAATTCCATTACCCACGGTCCAACAATAAGAGCAATAAAAATAAGCAATCACACACACAATCACAAACCAACACAAAACAAAAATAAACATCCATCACAGTGAGTCTCCTCCAGTCACTGTGATGGAAGGCCAGAATGTCTTTTCTCTTCCCCTGCCGTCTTCTCCTGCGGTCAGGCTGTTGAAGTTGCCACGTTCCAGGCCGCGCCGGACGGTGAAAGGTCCGCGGTGGGCGAAGACGCTGCCGCTACACGTCCGGGCAACCATAGCTCCCGACATTGAAGCCCCCGCCGGGCAGAAAAAAATCCCGCCGGACGGTGAAAGGTCCGCGGCAGGCCGACCCAAGCCCCGCATCGCGGGGCGGGCGAAGACGCTGCCGCTGCCAGAGCTCCCGATGTCAGCCCCCACCCAGGGGCCTGCGAGCTTCCGATATCCACGCGGCCCGCGGCCGAAGAAGCCTACGGAGCCTCCGAAGGCAGCCAGCTCCGCAGATGGTGTGTACAGTCCGCGGGCTCTGCGAACCAGAGCCCAGGTGGTCCCAGGAGGCCACCAGCTCCAGGTGTTTGGCCGATGGTAGGCCGCAGCGGGAACGGAGACACCACCCAGAAAAAAAGGTCGTGTCACTGTTCGGAAGAAACAATTTTACAGTCGTCCCCCCCACACATAGTACACAACCACAGAAAACACTACATCACATCTGAACACTACATCACATCTAAACACTACAATTAAGACAAAAACCAACAAAAAACAAAAGACAAACGGACTGCAGGTGAGCCGCAGCTGCTGGGCAGCGCCGCCATTTTGACACTATTAAGAAAAGAAGAAATGCAATCATCAAACACTTTTTTTCCCTTATTGAGTGATTTCCAGATTATTTTGCATTACTTCACAAACTCAACTGGTGGAGCTAAGGTGGAGCCTGGTATAGCTGAGGAGGCTTCCATGTTAGTTGTGAAGTTCGCAGATAGACACATGGCTATGCAGGGAATGGAGGGATATGGATCATGTACAGGCAGAGGAGATTAGTTTAACTTGCCATCATGTTCAGCATGGACATTAAGGACTGAAGGGACTGTCTTGTGCTGTACTGTTCCATGTTCTAAATAAGTTACTTAACAACAGCTATGTGTGTGCTTCAACTTCCATTGACTTAATTTGCTTCAAAAGGTATATGGCATGTTTACACTCTACCAACATAGCTAATTCATTTCTCCGCTTTTCACCTCCACTTGGTTTTCCAGACGCATTATACTTATTAATGTTTGTCAGAAATAAAGTGGCTTGAACAAGGGTCACATTTCTTGAAAATAGTTTGCTAAAGTCTTTTTATTTCAGAGTTTAATCTGTGAGAGAACTGCTAAGAGACTAAAGCGACACTGTTGAGTTCAGGGAATCATTGAGTTTAGTTTAGTTTAGTTTAGATTAGTTTGGCGATACAGCGCAGAAACAGGCCCTTCAGCCCATCGAGTCCGCACTAACCAGTGACCCCCGCACATTAACACTATCCTACACACATTGGGGACAATTTTACATTTATACCAAGCCAATTAACCTACAAACCTGTACGCCTTTGGAGTGTGGGAGGAAACTGAAGATCTCGGAGAAATGTAGTACAAACTGCGTACAGATAAGCACCAGTAGGCTGAAGAAGGGTCTTGACCCGAAACGTCACCCATCCCTTCTCTCCAGAGTTGCTGCCTGTCCTGCTGAGTTACTCCAGCTTTTTGTGTCTATCTTCAGGAATCACTTAGCTGGTTGGTGCCTCAAGACAACATCTGTAGCCAACCTGCATTCCTTTAATCTTGTGGTCATTACTTCCGAAGAGTCCACCAGGGACTATACTGGAAGTATCCTGCAATCCTGTATCCTAGGGTATCCTGTATTCCTATATCCTGCAAATAAAGAGGAAGAAGAATAGACGTCATTGCCTTTCATCACAGTGAGGAATGTGGGGAATCTGCTGTGGTGGATGTTTATGTAGTTGGTGCCCTGTTGCTTTTTTCTAGTATGGCTGTATGCCATACTAGAAATGTACCTTAATTGTTACATGTGACAATAAACAGACCTTTGAACCCTTTGAAGATTTATTTACCCTCTGCATCTATCACCTCTTTCCTTACCAATTATCTATTGAGCCACTGCTTTAAAAATATTCAGAGAATCTGCTTTCTCTGCCCTTTGAGAAATAGAGTTCCAAAGACCAAAGAATTTCACCTCACCTCTCCCAAAAGGGTAGCCCCTTATGTTTGAATAGTGGATCCGAGCTTTAGATTCTCCCACAAGGGGAACAATCCTCTCTCCCCTATTGATCTTCTAACCTCAAGCTGAGTTGCCCCAGAGAGAATTCCTGCTTCAAGCAGTTTCTCAGGTCGATTGGAAAAGCACAAAGTTAGTGCCAAGCTTTATTGCAGGCTGTCAGGCTGCTCTGTACGGCGGCAGAAGGCTTCTAGGACGTGCTGCGGATTTGAACGATCGACGGGCCGAGATGGATCCGGCAGGCCGGATGCTGAAAATGAAGAGGGACATGGTCGGGGGGGCTGGGGAGGGGGGGGGGGGGGGTGCCGCCGAGAACAAAGAGGAACCCGGTGGACAATGCCAGCGAGAATGAAGAGGGACCTGGTGGGCCACACCAGCCAGAATGAAGATGGACCCGCGGGGGACCGCCAAACCAAAGAGGGACCCGGCAGGGGGCTAGCGAAAATGAAGAGGGACCCTGTGGGCCGAGCCACCAAGAACAAGGGGAGACCGGGCGGACTGCCTGCGGCCATTCGCGGAGGCAGGCTTGGTTCACCGCTGTGAGGAAAGAAGACTGTACCAAGGACTTTACAAACTTCAGCGCTGGAAACTTGGCGACTCTTTGTGTTCTGCCTAGGTGAAGCCTGCTGAATGATTTGACCAGATTGTATGCAAAAACAAAACATCGCACTGGCCTGAGGTACAATTGACAATAAACTATCATTGAAGCTAGCTTACAAAGTAATTATTGGCAACTGGTGAAAAAGGTTGTGGCAGCAAGAAAATCAGTACCCCTGCAGAGACTTACATTTCCAACACAATTTTGATGTTGCCCTTCTTTGAAATCCATTAAGTGATTGAGTGGGTGATCACAGATTGGATACTGGGCATGCAGTGTTGTTCCTGAGCAAAGGGGAAACCAATTTGAAAATTGAGGGGATTCATGTAAATGAAGGGAAGGGAAGAGAAGATGAACATTTATGAGGAAATGTTTTGGTCTGAGAGAGAAGTGAAAACAAATGAGATTTGGTAACTATTAAAGAGGGAGTTGGATATCGACTTGAAAAATAAACAATTTCAGAACTGGATCAGCAGAGCAGAGACAGTAATTGGGTAATTCTGTTTAATAGGCACAATGGGATAAATGGCCTCTCACGTTTAATTTGCCCTTTAATTTGAAGAGCTTTTCATCATTCACCCCATCTTAATTTTCTTTTGTGCTTCATTAGTAGACAGACCTATTGTGTTCAGATATTTTTGCTTCATTTTTTGAAAACCCGTTATATTACTTTCAACAATTTGGATTTAGACACGAGTTTTAAAAAAACGGATGATGAGCAAAGCTGCTTGTTTCCAATTTTGTTTTGGCCATATTTGGTGAACTTCATTATTTGACTTATTTATGAGTATTTGAACATAAGCTTGCTGCTGGTGAACAAGCCACGCAGTTGAGGCCAGTTTATTGGCTATATTTAAGAGGGAGTTAGATGTGGCCCTTGTGGCTAAAGGGATCAGGGGGTATGGAGAGAAGGCAGGTACAGGATACTGAGTTGGATGATCAGCCATGATCATATTGAATGGCAGTGCAGGCTCGAAGGGCCGAATGGCCTACTCCTGCACCTATTTTCTATGTTTCTATGTTTCACATGTGTAGGAAGGAGCGGCAGGTTTACACCGAAGATAGACTCAAAATACTGGAGAAATTCAGCGTGACAGGCAGTATCTCTGGATAGAAGGAATGGGTGACATTTTGGGTCGTGACCCTTCTTCAGACTCAGCATGGAGAAGGGTCTCGAACCGAAACGTCACCCATTCCTTCTATCCAGAGATGCTGCCTGTCCCGCTGGGTTCCTCCAGCATTTTGTGTATCGTCTATAATTAAACACACATTTTGTGTCTACCACATTGTTCACATGCCTGACTCCAGACCTCTGAAAGAGACACTCATTCTGAGATCTCTCCAGAGAGGGGGAAGAAATTCAAGGATATTCTCAAAGCCTCCTTAAAAAAAGATGTAACATCCTCACTGAGTTTCTGGCCTTTGGTCGCTCAGTGAAGGACGAGGATCTAGAATGATATTGAAAATCCCAAGCCTTTTCTTTGTGGGCTCACAGAAACCATGCATAACTGATCGAAGGAGCCGCACCCACTAACTACACACCTGCCCAAGCCAACAGGCACCAACACCCCACCCTGTGACAGTCTCAGGGTCAAACATTGATCTCATCATCCATCTCAAAACCAGGCGGATAGAGGCCATCACCCATTCCAAAAGGCTTCCAAAGAGGAAAAGTATAACGTGAAAGGAATTAATGTGGGTAACAGTTCCTGGAACTTATGAATTCAAGTACCAGGATTTGGAGATTGGATTAAAAAGCAGGTCAGAGGGGATGTATTAATGCAAAGAGAGTGTCCAGTTCTTGGCATGATTTACTAAGGAAAGTGAAGAACTTAGTTTAATTGTCTGCTGAGTACACCTACACTGATTCCCAGAGAGACTGAATTAAAGAATATAGCAAAATGATGGATAACTAAGATTGAGATCAAGTCAAATAGGATTGTCAAATGGAGCAAAGGCAGGAGAAGGGAGTCGAGAGGGAGAGATAGATCAGCCATGATTGAATGGCGGCGTAGACCTGATGGGCCGAATATCCTTATTCTGTTCCTAGAACTTATTAACTTATGATTGGATTTTAAATGAAATTATTGTACCCTATTTCTGAAACTTCTTAGGACTGCACATTGGAAGCACACAAGTAGTCTTTAAAATAACCCGTCATTGGAAATTGCAGATATGTGCAATGTAAGATTTGTAAAATTAAGAGAGTTTGTCCACAGAAGTATCCTTGATTTGTGTAAGCAAATAGTTCCAGTCTCAATTATGGCTTTCTGCTGAGCTAGACAATCTCAATCATCCTGTAAATTGGGTACAATAATTAACTTTAGTACTGCAAGATTAGAATTACTATGCAAGTTAAAGGTTCAGTAATCTTGGCTGGCTGGATGTGGGAAAGTATATGTGTGGAGTTTAGTTTGAGAAGGGAGAGTTCACTGAATCCATGCAACCTCCCAGTTGATGTTAACCATCAGACAATCAAGTGTAAACAGTGTCATGCTCTGCAAAAGGCCAATGCCTACAGGAGATGCAGAGAATGGGAACAGAGCAGATCGCACAACAGGTACCGCACCACTTAATCATGCAAAAGTCATTATTGACAGTCATCCTTAACCTTTCAAAAGATAGACGCAAAATGCTGGAGTAACTCAGTGGGGCAGGCAGCATCTCTGGAGAAAAGGAATGGGTGATGCTTCTGGTCGAGACCCTTCTTCAAACAGGGAGTCAGGGGAGGGGAAGACTAGAGATATGCAAGGGTAGGGTGTGAAAACGACAGATCAAAGCAGACAATGGTTAAGGAAATGTAGAATAGTACATTGTTTGCTGAGGGGAAGGTGACGATGAGGCATACAAACAATAAAATTAATCAGGAGGACAGTGAAAATAGTCAGAGAACTAGGGTGGGGGAGGGACAGAGAGAGAGGGAAAGCAAGGGTTACTTGAAGTTACTTAAATCAATATTCATACCGCTGGGTTGTAAGCTACCCGAGCGTGCTGACTTACTCCAGCGTTTTGTGTCTATCTTTGGTGTAAACCAGCATCTGCAGTTCCTTCCTACACATTCTTAACCTTTTTTTCCTTTTGATACTCTATTAGGTGCATGAATACCTGAGGAGTAAGCTGTGTTCCCTCTATGAAAATGACTGCATCTTTGACAAGTTTGAGTGTGTGTGGAATGGCTCTGACAGGTAAGTGATGTGTTGATCTGCCTTTGCCAGTAGGCGTTAACTATAAAGAACAGGCCAGTGAAGTAGTTGTATTCTTTACGCTTTCTCCCTGGGCTGGATCCGTCTTTGGACTGATCCCTTTGTGGAGCAAAGTGCAATTATTTCTGCTGCATCTATAAAGTGTGAAAGAAATTGGAAATAGGAAACACTCTCTGGGGTCACATATACACAACAATCACCTAACATGGAACTCCACATCATGGCAAAAATCCTACTTCAAAATAGGAAAATCTTTTGTTGAAGAAACCTCAGGGCGTACGAATGTGTGTATGAATTTTCAGGAAGCATTTGTTATGATGGCACTTGAGAGACTAGTTACAAACATGTCAGCCACAAGGTCTACAACAACTTAGAAATGGATGGGACATAAAGAAAAAAAAAGTAAATGTGGAATAAGATTAGAGATGTGCCTCAAGACTTTTTAGCATTCTTGCTCGTTCATTTATGTGGATATTTTGGATCAAGCCCAGAGGAATAATATTGAAATTTGCAGATATAAATAAGAATAAGAGGAGCAAGACCATTTGTGATAATGAACCATAAAAGGAAAACCATAGACAGTTGGAAAACGAGGATGGTTAGAGATTGTTGTTATGAATTATGTAGTGCATTTTAGGGAACAGAAATGTTTGTGTTGTCAAAGGGGTTAGGTAAGCAGATCAAGGCTTGTGGAAACCCAGATCGTTACTAATTGACAACAGCCTGATTTAATATATCTCCATTAAAATAGCAAATAAACCAAGGCATTTCACAGCAACATTATCAACATGGAAGTGCTGGACCAAATGGCCTATTTTCATATTGTACAACTCTATTCAACAGGTTAGACCAGAGAAGCAGGGAGGTGTTCTTTTTTTATTAATCAAATATATTTATTCAAATATTAAAATGATATATACAGTACACTAAAACCAAAACAGAACCCACCACCATAATACAAGACAAACAATAAACTATTATACAACTATCTTACACTCCTTGTCCAGGATGCATTCAACCCCCCGCGGTGCCCAGCGGACCCGTAAATCCCCCAGGGTGCCCTTGGACAGCGCGTGGTCCCTCTCTAACCCCACCCGGGCACGGACGTAACCCCGGAATAGGGGTAGGCAGCTGGCTCGGGCAGAGCCCTCTTCCGCCTGGCCCCGTGACTCACGGATGGCCAGTTTGACCAGGCCCGGGTACAACCCAACCAGGACATCTTCGGCCCTACCCTCTCCCCTATGCACACGGTGTCCAAAGATGAGGATGGTGGGTGAGAAGTGCAGCCAGAAGGCAAGGAGCAGCCCTTTAGATATTGGAACAGGGGCTGCAACCTCACACGCTCCCTATACACGTGGTACACAGACTCTGCCAGCCCGCAACAGTGGCAGGCGGTTGGCGAGTCTGTGAACCGCGAGAGGAACAAGTTGCAGGGGACTCCTCGGTGCAGTACCCTCCTCCCAGGGAGTTGTTCTTGGGGAAAGAAGGCTGAGAGATTTAAAATGGGATGATTACTGATTTAGACAGGTGAGCTAGAAGGAACATGGTCCCATTGAAGGATTGCATGTTTTGCCTGAGAAATAAAAATAGTTGATCAGAGCTTCCAAAAGAGAATTGGGTAGGCAATGGGAGGAAAATAATGTGCAGGTCGTGGGGACAGAGATAGGCAATGAGATTGTCTGAATAGGACACAGCACAAACTAAATGGTTGAATGCCTTCTGATGCTGTAATTAGAGTCATGCAGTAGTCAATGATGTTTTTAATGTCACGTATGTTAATTGATAAACGCAGTGAAATTCTTTTCCTTACAAACAATCCAGGAGAGGTGTTTCTTAACAAGTTTACAGGAATGTGTGACTGATGAATGCCAATGAGCCAAAAGCATTCTTAACCAACCTATCACAGGTCGGCGCGGACTCGGTGGGCCGAAGGGCCTGTTTCCGCGCTGTATCTCTAAACTAAACAAACTAAACATTAACCAATAAAGGTTTTCAATACTTCTGAAATATTTCAAAAGAGTATCATGATTTTATTAGTTACCCCCATTTATTTGAGGAATACAAGTCTGCCAGAGCCTATTCTGTCAATAAAGGATTAGCAGGTATTTATTCACAAAATGCTGGAGTAACTCAGCAGGTCAGGCAGCATCTCGGGAGAGAAGGAATGGGTGACGTTTCGGGTGACCCTTCTTCAGTCTGAAGGTCTCGACCCGAAACGTCATCCATTCCTTCTCTCCCGAGATGCTGCCTGACCTGCTGAGTTACTCCAGCATTTTGTGAATAAATACCTTTGATTTATACCAGCATCTGCAGTTATTTTCTTATAAAGGATTAGCAGATGTCTAGCAATGAAGGATCTGAGCCTTGATAGAGGTGGTTTTGCGGAAATGTGACACCTCTCTTTGTTTCTCCTCTGTCCATCTGCTCCACAGTGTGATCATGACTGGCTCTTACAACAACTTCTTCAGGATGTTTGACCGCAACACGAAGCGGGACGTCACACTGGAAGCTTCGCGGGAAAACAGCAAGCCTCGAGCTATCCTCAAACCCCGAAAAGTGTGCATGGGTGGCAAGAGGAAGAAAGACGAAATTAGTGTCGACAGTTTGGACTTCAGTAAGAAGATTCTGCACACAGCATGGCATCCTTCAGAGAACATAATAGCAGTTGCCGCCACAAACAACCTCTATATATTCCAGGACAAAGTGAACTAGAACATTGCTCTGACTGGTCACCTTAGCACTGCATACAATTAGACATCAAATTATTATTTTTTAAAGGAAAACCTGCCCTTTGGAATTTAACCCCAAGTCTGTCAGGTTACCTGTCTTAATGCAACTGTGGGGTGCCTTTTGGTGTGTGGATTCGGAACTCCTAAGATGCATCTGTTCTAGAACAAATGGCTTCTGTTTGTTAGACATTGAATTTCCATCAAATTCTTCTGGCTTTTAAGGGTGTAAATATTCAACACTGACTTGTATATTTTCTTTTATTTTCCTCATGGAAATGAGGATAAAGTTGTATGTTCTGTATATTTTCTTGTCAGCTGTCAATGCTTTGGATACGATGTCCAAATAATTTATTTGCACCAATTGACAGCTGCTTCCAGACAGCATCACATTTAAAATATATGTTTATAGTTTTTTTTTCCCCATAAAATGCACCCTCCGGTTTCTACACATACGAGGATTGGGAGTAATTTTGCGTGATGGCCAGAGTACTATAATGAACAGAGTTAAAGAAATCAGGGAATTTTCAAACACAATTCCTTCAAGAGAAGTCTCTTGTACTCGTGAATGGACCCGAGCAGTTTTGTAGCTCAGTATACAAAGGAATGACTTGCGTTGTTGAACAAGCAAACTAGAAAGCATTTAACTATACTAATGCCAATTTGAAAATGTAATTGTAGGTTTTTAAAGCCCTGAGGTTCTCAGGGCTTTTGTAGGTAGAGTTTTTCAAGTTTTACAGCTCTTACGATGGGCGTAATTGCATAATAATTACTGAACAAATGTTACTTTTAAATTGTATCCTGATCATGTCAAATCTCCAAATTGTCTTTCCACCCCCAACCTCAGCTTCTCAACGGAAGGAAGTTAAGTTCTGGGAATTGATTTCTGTTTGAAGTCACGTGCTGATAATGTCCTGGCACTTTGCACAATTTCCTTGATTTGATACTTGTAGAGCTAGACATGGAATGTGGAGTTCTGTTTCTTGTACTTAAAACCAGCAATATTTATTTAGACTGACTTTACAGCAGAATAAATCTACCCTGCCCTTGATGTATTGCTGCAAGGGTTGACTGGATGTGGAGAGTTTATGACCAAACATCAAACTGTTACTTGTCTCAAGCTTCTGCCATGGTGTTTGAAGTTTAAGAAGGTTTATTGCTTTTACCATGTAGTCAATAGATAAAGAGAGTGGGAAATTCAGTCCTACAAATCAGAGAGAGTCTTTTCTTGGTTTGTGTTGATCTAATCTGCATCCACAACAAGTAAGTTGCTGCCCTTTCCCCATCTCCTGCCCCTGGATTAGGGAAGGAGGTTAAAAGAAATCCTAAAAGGCATATGTTCAGTGTATGGTAACCCTCAATAGAAGCTGAAGAGAAGTCAAAACTAGCCTTGTAACCATGGGACACATGGGTGGGGACTGAGGGCAGGATCAGACTCTGAAAGGAGTTTGCCATCATTTGCTTAGGTTCCATCATGAAGAATTCATGAAGGAATTGCGGGAGGGCACGAGTGGATTCGAAGTTAGTCTTGGTTAATATATGTGTTGTAATGTAAGAGTGGACCATCCACAAACTGAGTGAGAAGTCAGCTCCTCACCCTCACTTTTTATCCCATTTCACTTAGGATGATGATGGGTAGGTTGCACTTCACCCTAGTTGACCTTCCACATCCAGTCATTTAATAACTAGCCAGGGTGGGAATCTGGATTAAATATTGATTTTGACATTCTCATCCTCCCCTCCCCACCCGCCACAATGCCATCTGGAAGGGCACCAAAGCCAACTGAAGCATGAGGATCAGTTCTCACTGATTAGCACAGATCGGATTGAACTTGAAGATACTGATTTCCATCAGAAAGGTGACGGATGTAGGAAGAAGTAGAACGTTTTGTTCACTCAGTGATCTAAGCCTGAAAAATAGATCTCATTAAGCTGATTATTTTAGGGTGTCCTAGTTGAAAATGGACTGCCCGCAGGATGGAAAATGATAGCAATAATTTTCCCGCCAATTTTCAGCAATCCAGTAGCATGATTGGCCACTATTCAGCATGGCCATGCTTGCCCAATTGTGACCATTTCAGGTTTGGATGCACGTCAAATTACAGCCTTCCCCACACTGAATTATTTTTCGAGAATTGCAATGGAAATTGGATCATGTTATCTCAGGATACTGATAACCATCAATGGACAATGCGGTTTTTGCGGCACATGTCTAGGTTGGGAGTCCACCAAGGTAAATCCCATCCTCAATCATTTATCCTTTGCTCCCTTCCTTCCATTGCCCAATTGGTTCAGGCACTGTCCAACCAATATCCCAAGCGATTCCCTTTTCTGGAATGCCTCTTGTCCAAATGCTAACCAAGACTAAGGCACCAGTCCCAATCATCTGTGGTTGAGCATGACCACTGCTCATCTAACCCATTGTGTGGCCCCCTCACCTATTGATCCCTGCCTTCCATCCCCTTCTCCAAAGATCAGGCTCTTACCTGATCACTATTCTGGCCATCGGGCCGAAATCCCAATACTAAGCGTCCACAAGGTCTTGGGGCTTAGGATTACAAATGGTAGCAACAGGAGTTGCAGGACCAAGAGAGTTATTAGCAGATCATGCAAGGACTGTACAGCACATCCATAATAGCAATTAGAATGTCAATGTAAAGGTCCTTTGAGTGAGGCTTTCATGCCAGATCTGATCATGGTAGTGTTCACCTCAAACATATGAGGCAGGATTACTCAAACCACAGACTTGCATGACATAAAGAGTTCATTCTGCAAGTCATCTCTTGTCTTCATCCCTCTTGAGTGCTTTTCACTTCCCCTGCTATGTGTAGCCATTATTTATGTGGTTTTCATTATCATGTATTCACTTCCTTTGCTACCTATTCTCAATCATAATATGAGGAGATATTCTATATTCTACCAACTGGTCTTAAGAAGAAATCTCTGAACTTCATCTTTTATTCTGTTTAGCTTCCGACTGATTGGAAATTGCATTCTACCATTCCCCTAATTTTTAAAAAGATATTAGTTTTGGTCCACTAGTCTATGCTGGTGAAAATTGTTTCGAGAAACAGATGAGAAATTGAATTGTAACGCTGACCACTGACTTTGTTAGGACACCAAAGTTAGTGCCCTTGTGTCTTTTAAGTTAGTTAAACCAATACCATTTAGATTCTGAAAATGTGTTATGAAGATTCAAAGCAACTGTCCTCTGATTATTGCCAACAGTTCCTTCTGAACTTATTGTACTGCGTACAGGATTGAAACAAGCTCAAATTAGCTTCAGTAGTCACATTCACAAATGCCCCAAAAAGCAGACCTCGATTTCAGGGACCACTGTCAAAGGATACTGTGCCCACGTTAATCCAGAGACAGCACGACAGATTCCAGAACCAAGACACAAGGCAGCTGTCTGTCTTTTAACTCATCAATGGAAGAGGCGCCAAAGTTGGTGTTTGATGCCATATACTTGTTTCTATATGTGTACATTTAAAAGAACGAGGGGTTGGTGGGGTAGCTGGACAATTTCAGTATTTCCTTTTTAAAAAAACAAAAGACGAGTGAATTTGCAGTAAATGATTCTGTTCTGTATTACAATGTTTTTTATTGCATGCTAATTGCCATGCCCTTTTTTGATGGGGAAGTCGGCGGGGGGGAGGGGAGAAGAAGTAGGGTATAAGTGGGGAGGGTTGTCATGGATGTGACTAAGGTGTCACCCTGAGCTTTAGGACATGCTGTGGCTGTTTTGTGTTAGGGGCTTGACCGCCTGATAAAAGTGCTTTATATATTGGGAAGGGAAGGGCAGGTGGGACTGGCTCTTTATTGTGTATGGGTCAAACAATTCAGCTGATGTACCTTTGTCCTTGTTACTGTCTGCTTTTTTCTTAAAGAATAAACTGCAGCTCAGGCTGCTTCATGAAGCGCAAGAGTTTCAGTGTCTTGTTCAAGTGATGGGACTTTACTGCTCGACCTCTGGGCCATCAGAGGAAGAAGCAGACTTGCCCATCCCCTTTCCGCTTCTCTTTATCAGCGTAAGGAGCAGCCAGTGTGATTGCATGCTCTGGGTTGCCAACCAAGTATGGTTACATTCTTGGAGATGTCATCACATGACTGTCTGCTTCCAACTGCCCCACCCCCCACTCAGGCACTTCCAGTCCCATCAGTCATAACCCAACACATCCACCAAAGTCAGTGGACTAATTCACTCTCCAAGTAGATGCTATTTTACTGTTGGTCAAGTGGCATTCATCATCACAGACGGCCGTGGAGGCCAAGTCATTGGGTATTTTTGAGCGAAGATTGACAGACTCCTGATTAGTATGGGTGTCAAAGATTATGGGGAGAAGAATGGGGTTGAGAGGGCAAGATAGATCAGCCATGATTGAATGGCAGAGTAAACTCAAAGGGTCGAATGGCCTACTTCTGCTCGTATGATTTATGAACTTATGAAACCCCTTTTCCCAACACCAGTTTCACTATGTCCAGGGACTACCTTGGCCTTACAGCATCAGAGATCCGGGTTCAATCCTGACTACTGATGCTGTCTGTATGTTCTCACCGTGACCTGCGTGGGATTTCTCCAGAAGCACGGTTTCCTCCAAAGACGTACAGGTTTGTAAGCGAATTGGCTTGGTAAACTTGTAAATTGTCCCTACTGTGTGTAGGATAGTGTTAACATGCGGGGATCACTGGTCAACACGGACTCAATGGGCCAAAGGAACTCTTTCCACGCTGTATCTCTAAACTAAACTAAAAAGATGTTTTAAGTCAATTTTTAATAATAGCTTCCCCCTATGTTACTTAAGGCAGTGTCCTGAGAAATTATTCACAATTAACACCATGCCAGCTGTTTCCCATCTTGTAAAAGTTACTTTGCTTATTTCATTGGATGTAAAGTGATTTGGAGAGATTCTGAGGTTGTAAAAGGCATGACCTAAGTACCTAGTTCTGTTCCTCTCCCCCCCACTGTTTCCATCTGCCCATTATCTCTCCCTTATCCGGTTCCACTTGGCATCTTCCATACTTATCAGATTTCAGTATCAGTAGCTCTTTGATGTCTTCACTTAATGTTTTCCAGACTCTATCTCTACCTCCAACCACTATTAGCCTATCTGGCTGCATCCACACATCATTCCCTTTTTTAGTTTAGTTTAGAGATACAGCGCGGAAACAGGCCCACCAGGTCCACGCCGCCCAGCATATTAACATATTAGCACTATCCAACACCCACTAGGGACAATTTTTACATTTACCAAGCCAATTAGCCTATAAACCTGTACATCTTTGGAGTGTGGGAGGAAACCGAAGATCTCAGAGAAAACCCACGCAGGTCACGGGGAGAACGTGCAGACTCCGTACAGACAGCACCCGTAGTCGGGATCGAACCCAGGGCTCCGGCACTGCATTCGCTGTAAGGCAGCAACTCTACCGCTGCGCCACCGTGCCGCACCTTCTCACGTCGTTCTACCAACCGTCAGCCCGTCAACCACTACCTTGTCCTTTCCTCTCACTGGCTCTCTTCCCTTTACACTCTTAGTCCTGAACCACGAAAAGTGTCCCACCCTGACTGCTTACCTGGCCGAATACTAAAGACCCGTGTGGACCAACTGGCTGGAATATTCAAGGACATCTTCAATCTCCCACGTCTGTGGTCTGGGGATCCCACCTGCTTCAAAGTGCATCCAAGAAGAGCACAGTGAACTGCCTCAATGACTACGGGGCAAGCACACAGATGTAATCAAGATGTGTAGGATGTAACTGCAGATGTTGGTTTAAACCGAAGATAGACACAAAATGCTGGAGTAACTCAGCGGGGCAGGCAGCGTCGCTGGAGTGAAGGAATGGGTGATGTTTTGCGTCAAGGCCTTTCTTCAGACGTCAAGATGACAGGCCAGCACCTCTATTTGTTAGAAGTTTAAAGTGATTTGGTGCATCTGCAAATACTGGAGGTGGATGAACCTTTCCAGATCGACTGTGGAAAATATTCTGAATAGCTGCAGAGAGCAGTGGGCTCAGGCCCACCCATCACTGGCACAGCCTTCCCCTCCAAGGAAAACATCTACATGAGGCGCAACCTTAAGAAGGCAGCATCAATCAACAATGAGCCTCACCAATCATACCATGCCATCTTCACACTACTACCATTGGGCAGCTGGTACAGATGCTTGAAGTCCCCACATCACCATGTTCAAAACAGTTACTTTCCTACAATCAGCCTGCACAACCTTAATCGTACCTCAACAATGGAATACTATGGTCCACCTCTTGCACCACAAAGGACGCTTTCAATTAAAAAAATTTCATGAATGTCTTGAATTTTGCACGGCTTTTTGATATTTTTCAGATAATTTATGTACAATTTGTTTTTGTGTATGTGAGTCTATGTGCCTGTGATGATGCTGTTAGCAAGATTTCCATTGTACCTATACCTCACCGTATTTGTGCATATGACAATAAACTCAATTTGACAAGTTGATGCAAGGTCTCCACCAGAAACAATGACTCCATGGATGCTGGCTGGTCCACCGAGTTCCTCCAGCAGTTTGTTTTTTGACGCACAAGTACATGCATTTTCTCAAGTCGAGGGAAAGACTTTCATAGGTTTCCTAGTTCTTGGAGGAACAATAAGAACCACAAGGCCGTTGACCGGATTCGGCAGAGCTGCAGATGCTGGAGCCTGAGACTTTTCATTTCTGCAGGAGAAACAAAGCCCAAGCAACAAGATCAACCAACAGCTCTCTCAAAGTTCAGCTGGATGTTGTTGGCAGCACCTTCAGAATCAGTTCGCAAATTATTGACCAAAGGATCTGCTTTCATGGTGAATTTCTAAGTTGATTGGCAGCGAGTCAGGTCCATGAGAAACACAAGCCAGAAGGTTTTAAAATAGACAACCTTCCCACTCCCTTTGTCCCTGCCACTATTACGGGAGAGAGCCTTAAGTTACCACAGGAGCATTTGGTGTAGTATTACCTAACATTGCTCGAAAGGGTGTATATCTATCACTGAAGGTATATTGCTGTTGTCAAGAATCATTACGTATCAACATAAGATACCTTCACCTTTAGTTTAATTGAGTTTAGATTAGTTTCGTTTTATTTTGTTTTGTTTAGTTTTGTTTAGTTTCTTTAGTTTCGTTTAATTTAGTTTAGAGATACAGCGTGGAACCAGGTCCTTTGGCCTACTATGTCTGCACTGACCAGCGATCATTCATACACTAGTTCTACCCGACACACTAGGGACAATTTATAGAAGCCAATTAACTTACGAACCTGCACACCTTTAGAATGTGGCAGGAAACCGGAGAACCCGGAGAAAAACCCACACAGTCAGGGAGAACATACAAATTCCATACAGACAAGCACTCGAGTCGGGATCGAACCCAGATCTTTGGCGCTGTAAGGTAGCAACTCTTCCGCTGTGCCACCATGCCACCTCTTTGTATAATCATAATGTGACCACTTGAGAATCTATTGACCTACTTGGACAACCATACACCAAAGACGCATTCATTCTTCCCATGACCCACAAGAATTGGAAAGGTAAGAAATGCAGAAAATTCAAGCTGTTGCATATTTGGAAAAGTATAGGGCAATTGTTTGATACAATTACTATATGTAACATTGGTTTTAAAAATTCACAGTACCAAGGTCATTTTCTGGAACTGATCTGCAGGTAAACCAGACAAAGTAAAAGTAGGCTAATCTTTTCAAAAGTACTCAAGTGAATTTTCAATAAATTATTCCGTTTTACAATGATTTTATTAATTGCCCTTTCACGATGAGAACATTGGTAGTGGGAGTTGGGGGCGAGGGGGGGGGTGGGTGGGTGGGTAGGTGGGACGGGTTGGTCGGTTTCACAAATTTTCTTCTAAAGCTCTTTATCAAATAAGTTAATATATATTTCTTCCAGGAGCAAATCCAATGCAAGATAATTCCTGGAGGCTTCTGTTGTTCAACTGCGTCAAATAATGCTCACCGAGGTCAGTGTTGCTGATGTAAAACTTTCCGAGACGTGACAAAAAATTCTACTTCCCCACCCAAGGTAATAAACTGAGCACGTTTCTCTCCAAGAGTGAGATGTCAAATGCAACCACCACCTATGGATGTAACCTTTGGAGAATACCACCACTCCTTTAGTAAGTATAATTCCTATTTAAGATCCTGACAGAATGTTCAGATGGTTAGAAGGTTCAGTTACTATTGCGCCAACAACTATGGGCAATAGCTGGCAGCAGGGTGTATCCAATTACCAGTAAATGCGAAACTTGTTTCAATATTAATCCATTTCCCCCAGAACCATGTTTGAGGTCTCTGTTTCCAAAAGTTGTGTATTTCTACTGAGGAAGTCAGTGGGGCTTTGAGAACATTCTGGAGATTTATCCTTTGTACACCTGTGATGACCAAGGACCAAGGAGGATGGGTGACATTTTGGGTCAAGACCCTTCTTCATTTATTCAGTTGGAATAAATGAACTAATGTCAGTTCAACATTATTCATATCATATCATATCATATCATATATATACAGCCGGAAACAGGCCTTTTCGGCCCTCCAAGTCCGTGCCGCCCAGCGATCCCTGTACATTAACACTATCCTACACCCACTAGGGACAATTTTTACATTAACCCAGCCAATTAACCTACATACCTGTACGTCTTTGGAGTGTGGTAATTCAATGGTAATGCCAGGCCAACATTGCCTGGCCTGAAGACATAATTATATTCTGTTGGCTCCAATGGGTCAGCCACATTGATAGTACACCCAACATGGGGCTCCTGAAACAGACACTGTTGTAAGAAAGAAAGTTTCGGACAAACAGAGGAAAAGATTGAAGGATGTTCTCAAAGCCCTGGTTAAAAACTGTATAATTTCCACTGACTCCTAGGGCTCTCTGGCCTAAGATTGTTCAGAATTGAGAGGTTTTTCAGAATGGCACTGAGAATCTCCAGTCTATGTGTCAGCAGCACACAGAAGTGTTGTGTTAGTGGCAGGAGGAACGCACCACCACCTCAACCTACCCACCATCCAGCTCATCAGGTATCTTCTGCGCCATCAGCAGAAAGGTCTGTAGGTACCACACTGGGCTCATCACTGGCAAGTCACCTCGACCTCTGGGCGGCACGGTCGCGCAGCGGTAGAGTTGCTGCCTTACACCGAAAGCAGCGCCGGAGACTCAGGTTCGATCCTGACTACGGGTGCTGTACTGTAAGGAGTTTGTACGTTCTCCCCGTGACCTGCGTGGGTTTTCTCCGAGATCTTCGGTTTCCTCCCACACTCCAAAGACGTACAGGTATGTAGGTTAATTGACTGGGTAAATGTAAAAATTGTCCCTAGTGTGCGCAGGATAATGTTAATGTGCGGGGATCGCTGGGCGGTGCGGAATTGGTGGGCCGAAAAGGCCTGTTTCCGCGCTGTATCTGAAATTTAAAAATAAAAAATAAAAAATTTAAAGAAAAGAAATTACCTAGAAGAATTATATTGAACAATAGGGACCCTGCCGTGTACATGAGGAGATGTAAACCTACTGAAGCCCATTTCAGTCTCAGACTGGATGATTCCTTCAGGTCTTGTCATGCTCTAGGATGGACATTGCACCAGCAAAGTCTGAGATCGATACATCTGCACACAGTTCATTTTGTTTCCTCCACATCTCATTGCTCCCTGCAGCCTCCAAAGATGCTGCTTGAGCTGCTGAGTTTTTCCAGTGTTCTGTTTGTTGTTCCAGATTCCAGCATTTACAGTCTCTTTTGTCTTCCGCTCTCTGCATTTTTTTGCTTTAAAGTCAATAAGCCCCTTGTTATTTGCTTTAAGTGAAGATCAACATCTTTTTTTTTTGCTGCGATCACTTGTGATGACGAGTTTTAACTCTTCATTCACATATCAGGCCAGTAGATGCTCCTCTCAGCTTTCCCCTTTGACCGCTCAGGAATTATGAATGCTTCAGAACAGCCTGCTTTCACTTCCCTCACTTGCAACTTCTCCACATATTTAGGAATTAAATAGGAATCCAGGAATGAGTGGGTTTGCAAATGATGAGCGTTTGATGGCACTGGGCCTCGACTCGTTGGAGTTTAGAAGGTTGAGGGGGGACCTTGTTGAAACTTACAGAATAATGAAAGGCATAAATAGAGTGGACGTAGAAAGGATGTCTCCACTGGTGGGAGTGTCTTGGACCAGAGATCATAGCCTCAGAATTAAAGGAGGTGAGGAGGAACTTCTTTAGCCAGAGCGTAGTTAATCTATGGAACTCATTGCCACAGAGGGCTGTGGAGGCCGTCAGTGATTAGAATGGATATCAAGGGTTATGGGGAGAAGGCAGGAAAATGGGATTTGGAGGCAGAGATCAGCCATGATTGAATGGCGGAGTAAAGTTGAAGGGTCGAATGGCCTAATTCTACTCCTATAACTTGTAAACTTATGAAATAATTTAGCATTATCCTTTCTTTTTACATCTAATGTCACTCTTTATACCCTATACTCTGGTATTCAATTGTTCACTGACTGAATAATGTGTAGTGTCTGGTTTGTTGACCTTCATGCACGTCAGAAGAAATCCAGCTCCCATAAACCATTATAATCTGAATTGGTGAGAAGCAGTGTCATTTTCAAACCTTCTCCTTGTATCACATCATCTGCAAAAAGACACAATTTCTCTTTTACCAGCTGTGAGTCATGTTCATTGCATCTGACGGCTGCCCTGTGTGTATCATTTTCATGCAAAATTCTTTTGAATGTCCTATTGCTGGCTTGTCAAAGTATAATTGCCCTCCCCACCATCAAAAACATCTACACCTGGTGCTGCCTGGTGTAGATCTAAGGCAGCATCTAATATCAAGGATATTCACCATCTAGGCCATGTCCTCTTATCACTGCTATTATTGGGCCTGAAGTCCTATGTCACCAGGTTCTGGAACAGCTACTATCCTAGAAACATAGAAACATAGAAACATAGAAAATAGGTGCAGGAGGAGGCCATTCGGCACTTTTGAGCCAGCACCGCCATCCATTGTGATCATGGCTGATCGTCCCCAATCAATAACCCGTGCCTGCCTTCTCCCCATATACCTTGATTCCACTAGTCCCTAGAGCTCTATCTAACTCTCTCTTAAATCCATCCAGTGATTTGGCTTCCACTGCCCTCTGTGGCAGAGAATTCCACAAATTCACAACTCTCTGGGTGAAAAAGTTTTTTCTCACCTCAGTTTTAAATGGCCTCCCCTTTATTCTAAGACTGTGGCCCCTGGTTCTGGACTCGCCCAACATTGGGAACATTTTTCCTGCATCTGGCTTGTCCAATCCTTTTATAATTTTATATGTTTCTATAAGATCCTCTCTCATCCTTCTAAACTCCAGTGAATACAAGCCTAGTCTTTTCAATCTTTCCTCATATATCAGTCCCGCCATCCCTGGGATCAATCTCGTGAACCTACGCTGCACTGCCTCAATTACAAGGATGTCCTTCCTCAAATTAGGAGACCAAAACTGTACACAATACTCCAGATGTGGTCTTACCAGGGCCCTATACAACTGCAGAAGAACCTCTTTACTCCTATACTGAAATCCTCTTGTCATGAAGGCCAACATTCCATTAGCTTTCTTCCTGCTGTACCTGCACGCCAACTTTCAGTGACTGGTGTACAAGGACACACAGGTCTCGCTGCATCTCCCCCTTACCCAACCTTACTCCATTGAGATAATAATCGGCCTCCTTGTTTCTGCCGCAAGTGAATAACCTCACTTTGGACGAACTCCGGCTGCGGATTACCTCCCACAATTGGATTAAGGACTGCAACATCATGATTTTCACGGAAACATGGCTTAACAACAACGTTCCTGATAGCGCTATTGAGCTAACGGGGCGTCATAAACTCCGAGTGGACAGAACAACTGACTCCGGTAAGACCAGAGGTGGGGGTCGTCTGTGCATCTATGTAAAAAAAACTTGGTGCACGGCCACTACCATCATCGAGAGTCACTGCTCAGTTAACCTAGAGTTTCTCATGGTCAAATGCAGACCGTTTTATCTGCCCAGAGAGTTTACATCTACTGTTGTGACTGCAGCCTATGTTCCTCCGGATGCTAATACTAAGCTTGCAATGAAAGACCTGCATACTGCCATAAGTAAACAACAGACACACAATCCTGAGGCAGCCTTCATTGTTGCGGGTGACTTTAATCACTCCAACTTGAAGACTGTACACCCCAAATTCCATCAACATGTCTCCTGCGCCACTAGAGTAGATAAGATACTGGACAAAGTTTATACGAACATGGCTGAGGTCTACAAAGCTGTCCCCCTCCCCCACCTTGGTCTGTCTGATCACCTCTCATTGTTCCTGCTCCCTAAGTACTCCCCACTCATCAGACGTGTGAAACCCACAGTGAGGACAGTTAAAGTTTGGTCAGACGAAGCGGACTTCTCACTTCAGCAGCGTTTTGGAAACGCTGACTGGAGTATGTTTGTAGCTCAGGCCACCCTTGACTCCCACACGGACATTGACTCTTATACCTCCTCCGTTCTGGATTTTATCAATTCCACCATTAACAGTGTCACCACCCTCAAACGGATTACCATATTCCCGAATCAGAAGCCATGGATGAATAGTGAGGTCAGACTACTGCTGAAAGCACGTGACACCGCTTTCATGTCAGGTGAGGCTCGGGCCTACAGTTCTTCCAGGGCGAACATGAAGAGGGGCATCAAGAAGGCCAAGCACAGCTACAAGCTATAGATCGAGGAGCACTTCAAGAACAACTCCGACTCCCGACGCGTGTGGCAAGGCATCCAGGCCATCACGGATTACAAACCCACCAACTCGATCCCCACACCCAGCGACGCCTCCTTCCTTGAGGAGCTTAATCACTTTTATGGCCGCTTTGACAGGGACAATGAAGAGGTGGCCATCAAGGCTGTGCTCCCTGCTGATCATCAGCACCTCACACTCACCCCCACCGACGTGTGTATGGCATTGAGCAGGATTAATGCACGGAAGGCTGCTGGCCCTGATGGTATCCCCGGGCGTGTCCTCAGGGTCTGTGCTGCGCAGCTGACAGATGTTTGGACTGACATCTTCAACTTGTCACTTGCCCAAGCAGCTGTCCCTACGAGTCTTAAAACCACCTCCATCGTGCCGGTGCCAAAACACTCCACTGCAGCGAGCCTCAACGACTTCCGCCCAGTTGCACTTACTCCCATCATCACTAAGTGCTTCGAGAGGCTGGTCTTGGCACACCTCAAAGGCTGCCTAACTCCCACACTGGACCCCTATCAGTTCGCCTACCGCCAGAACAGGAGTATGGAGGATGCCATCTCCACGGCACTTCACTCCACCCTCTCCCACCTTGACAACAGAGACACCTACGTGAGAATACTGTTTATCGATTTCAGCTCAGTATTCAACACCATCATCCCTTCCAAACTGATTGCCAAACTCAACGACCTGAGCATCAACCCCTCCCTCTGCAATTGGATATTGGACTTTCTAACCAACAGACCCCAGTCTGTTAGATTAGACAACGACACCTCCTCAACCATCACCCTGAACCACCGGCGTTCCACAGGGCTGTGTGCTGAGCCCTCTCCTCTACTCCCTTTTCACCTACAATTGCACACCTGTACATGGTTCTAACACCATTATTAAGTTTGCAGATGGTACAACGGTGATTGGCCTCATCAGCGACAACGATGAGTTGGCCTATAGGGAGGAGGTCCAGCTACTTGCAACATGGTGTGCTGACAACAACCTGGTCCTTAACACCAAGAAGACCAAGGAGCTCATTGTGGACTACAGAAGGACTAGGGGTGGTACACACACCCCCATCCATATTAACGGGACGGAGGTGGAGCGTGTTTCCAGTTTCAGGTTCTTGGGTGTCAACATTTCTGATGACCTCTCTTGGACCCACAATACCTCAACACTGATCAAGAAGGCTCACCAGCGTCTCTTCTTCCTGAGGAGACTAAAGAAGGTCCATCTGTCTCCTCAGATTCTGGTGAACTTCTACCGCTGCACTATCGAGAGTATCCTTACTAACTGTATCACAGTATGGTATGGCAACTGCTCTGTCTCCGACCGGAAAGCACTACAGAGGGTGGTGAAAACTGCCCAACGCATCACCGGTTCCTCACTCCCCTCCATTGAGTCTATCCAGAGTAGGTGATGTCTGCGAAGGGCACACTGCATCGTCAAGGACAGCTCTCACCCCAACCACAGATTGTTTACCCTCCTCCCATCTGGGAGGCGCTACAGGTCTCTCCGTTCCCGGACCTGCAGGTTCAGGAACAGCTTCTTTCCTGCGGTCGTTACCTTACTTAACTCTGCGCTTTGGTGATTGCTGCCATCCCCCCCCCCCCCCCCCCCCCCCCCCCACCCCCCACCCCCCCTCGGGCACTCCTCCCAACAGTGACTGATCTTGCTCACCGGAATTTCCACTACCGCTACTGTGCATATATGTATATATTATATGTTTTACTATTCCATCACATGCACTCTGGTTAAGATGCTAACTGCATTTCGTTGTCTCTGTACTTGTACACTGCACAATGACAATAACGTTTGTATTGTAATTGTATTGTATTGTAATTTATCTATATTATACTGCATCTGCCATGCATCTGCCCACTCACTCAACCTGTCCAGGTCACCCTGAAACTTCCTAACATCCTCTTCACAGTTTACACTGCCACCAAGCTTTGTGTCATCTGCAAACTTGCTAGTGTTGCTTCTAATTCCCTCTTCCAAATCATTAATATATATGGTAAACAGTTGTGGTAAACAGTGTGGCTGCGCCTAACGGCTGCGGCTCTCTGGCAGTCTGTTTGTCTTTTTTCCTTTTTTTTTGTTTGTGCGTCGGTGTTGGGATGGTTTTTGTTTTTGTTTTTGGCTGTGTATGTGTGGGGGGGTGGGGTGGGGTGGGGTGGGGTGGGGCGGGGGGTGGGGGGGTGGGGGAAACCTTTTTTTTTTAGGTCTCTTCCCCGGGGCGCGGCTCGGCCGCGGGACCTTCCATCGCCCGCGGGGCCTTCCATCGCCCGGTGCGGCTTGGCCGCTGGACTTAACATCACAGGCGCGGCTCGGCCGCGGGACCTAACAGTGCCCGGTGCGGCTCGGCCGCGGGGCCTTCCATCGCCCGGTACAGCCGCGGGACGTTTCAGCGCTCGGTGCGGCTCGGCCGCAGGGCCTTCCATCGCCCGGCGCAGCTCGGCCGTGGAACGGTTTAGCGCCCGGCGCGGCCGCGAGGCCTTCCATCGCTCGGTGCGGCTCGGCCATGGGACGGTTCAGCGCTCGGTGCGGCTCAGCCGCGGGGCCTTCCATCGCCCGCTGGGCCTTCCATCGCCCGGCGCGGCTCGGCCGCTGGACTTAACATCGCCAGCGCGGCTCGGCCGCGGGACGTTTCAGTGCCCGATGCAGTTCTGTGACTGCTGGAAATGTAATTTCGTTCGGTACCTCGGTACCGAATGACAATAAAGTTCTGTATTCTAAACAGTTGCGGTACTCTGCTCGCCACTGCCTGCCATTGTGAAAAGGACCCGTTTACTCCTACTCTTTGCTTCCTGTCTGCCAACCAATTTTCTATCCATGTCAACACCCTACCCCCAATACCATGTGCTCTAATTTTAGTCACTAATCTCCCGTACGGGACCTTATCAAAGGTTTTCTGAAAGTCAAGATACACCACATCCACTGGCTCCCCTTCATCCATTTTACTTGTCAGGCCCTCAAAAAATTCCAGAAGATTAGTCGAGCACCTACCACCATCCTACCGCCATCAGAGTGTTGAACAGAACGGCAGAACCCTAAACTACCTTGGCAATGGAACACCACTACGGACTTGTTTTCTGATTTATGGGGAGAAGGCAGGGAACTGGGATTCGGAGGCAGAGATCACCCATGATTGAATGGCGGACTAGATTTGATGGGCCGAATGGCCTAATTCTACTCCTATAACATGTGAACTTGTGAATTTGTGTGATTGTGCTTTACACTAATATCTTCATTTTTACAAACCTATTTTCCTCAATGTATAAAACAAAACATAATGTATAATTTATGTTCTCCCGAGTGGGTGAGTCTATAAGCCTGTGGTGTTGCTGCAAGCAATATTTCCATTGTACAGCTCCTCACCACATTTGCACGTGACAATAATTTTGACTTGAGTTGGCTGCATTTTAAATCATTCTGATTCCAAAAATAGCCCCTCATCTTTCACCCAGCTCGTTCAAAATCAATAGCTTTACTGATGCAAACATTTTGACATTTCAGATATCTTCACTGCAACCATTATGAATTCCAATTAACTGCCAAGGGAGAAAAGTATAGGGATCCCAGGGTGCCGTTTGGATGTTTCTGAAATACAAAAAGCTGCATATATACTGCACCGATCACATCCTCAGTTTGTGTCAAAAACGTACCAGGCAAAGATAGAACTTCTGAAACATTATCACTGCTGTATTGAAGAAGACACTCCAGCTAAGTTGTGCACAGCAGATTCCACAAAGGCCAATTAATGCTTGTTTGGTTTTCTTGATTGAGCAATAACTGTTTGGTAAACTTTTGCTTTTACATCCACTGAGACAGCACCTCAAATCAAGGCACTTCCTTGATGCTACTTGGAATGACTGCATTGGAGTGTCTGTCTAAATTATATTCCTGTCAATGGATTGAACTTCAACCCATAACTGAGAGGCAAGAGAGCTACCCCTGAACAACAGCTGACACTTACATTTTACATTATAATAAGATATATTGTGTATATCAGAATGTGTCAAGTTAGGAAAAGGGGACGTACAATGAGATCTGGGTGTCCTAGTGCATCAGTCACTGAAAGGAAGCATGTGAAGAAAGCCAATGGAATGTTGGCCTTCATAACAAGAGGAATTGAGTATAGGAGCAAAGAGGTCCTTCTGCAGTTGTACAGGACCCTAGTGAGACCGCACCTGGAGTACTGTGTGCAGTTTTGGTCTCCAAATTTGAGAAAGGATGTTCTTGCTATTGAGGGCGTGCAGCGTAGGTTTACTAGGTTAATTCCCGGAATGGCGGGACTGTTATTTGTTGAAAGACTGGAGTGACTAGGCTTGTATACACTGGAATTTAGAATGATGAGAGGAGATCTTATCGAAATGTATAAGATTATTAAGGGGTTGGACACGTTAGAGGCAGGAAACATGTTCCCAATGTTGGGGGAGTCCAGAACAAGGGGCCACAGTTTAAGAATAAGGGGTAGGCCATTTAGAACTGAGATGAGGAAAAACTTTTTCAGTCAGACAGTTGTGAATCTGTGGAATTCTTTGCCTCAGAAGGCAGTGGAGGCCAATTCTCTGAATGCATTCAAGAGAGATCTAGATAGAGCTCTTAAGGATAGCGGAGTCAGGGGGTATGGGGAGAAGGCAGGAACGGGGTACTGATTGAGAATGATCAGCCATGATCACATTGAATGGCGGTCCTGGCTCGAAGGGACAAATGGCCTCTCCTGCACCTATTGTCTATTTATCAGAAGTTAGAATGTGGAAACAAAGAGCTGCAGATGCTGATTAATGCACAAAAGGACATAAAGTGCTGGAGTCACTCAGTGGGTCAGGCAGCATCACTGAAGAACATAGAGAGGAGAACTTTCGGGTATAGCCACTTCTTCAAACTGGGCAGAACTCATGGATTTCATTAACTTCACCACTAACTTCCACCCTGCCTTCCAGTTCACCTGCACTATCTCTGCCACCACCTCTCATTTCTTGATCTCTGGTAGTAGGAAAGTAGCTGTTCCAGAACCTGGTGATGGGTCACAGGTAACAGACTATACACTGATATATATCATAAACCTGCCCACTCCCACCGTTATCGGGACTACACTTCCTCCCACCCTTCCTCTTGCAAAGACATTATTCCCCGCCCTCAATTATTCTGTTTCCGCCGCACCTGCTCCCAAGATGAGACTTTCCACTCAGGGACATCGGAGATGTCCTCATTCTTTAGGAAACACAGTTTCCACCCTTCTGTCATAATTGGAACCCTCACCCACGTCTCATCTGTGTCCCGTAGTTTTGCTCTTGCTCCGCCTCCCCACAGACGGGACAAGGACAGAGTTCCCCTGGTCCTCAACTATCGCGCCACCAGCTTCCACATCTAACGCCTCGTACTCCGACATTTCCATCACCTCCAACTCCCACCACCAGTCACATCTTCCCATCTCCACCCCTTTATGCCTTCCGCAGAGACCACTCCCTCTGCAACTCCTTGGTTCACTCATCCCTTCCCAACCTAACCACCCCCTCCCCAGGTTCATACCCTTGCAATCACAGGAGATGTAACACCTGTCCTTATACCTCCTCCATTATCTCCATCCAGGGACCCCAAAAGTCTTTCCAGGTGAGACAGAGGTTCACATGCACCTCCTCTAACCTCATCTACTGCATCCGATGTGTCCGGTGTGATATCCTGTACGTTGGCGAGACCAAGCATAGACTTGGCGACCGTTTCGCTGAACGCATGCTCGGTCCGCCAAGGCCTATTGGATCCCATGGTTACTAACCATTTTAACTCCCCTCCCCATTCCCTCTCCCACACTGACCTTTCTGAACTTGGCCTCCTCCATTGCCAAGGTGAGGCCACGTGCAAACTGCAGGAACCGCACCTCATATTAGAACATATTCTGCTTGAATAGCTTACAATCCAATGGTATGAACATTGAAATCTCGGACAAAGATACTAGAGGAGCAATCTTAAGTATTCTCTCACTAACCCCACTCCACTTTCCCCAAATCCCCACCCCTCTCCGGCTTTACAATCCGCCATTCTTCAAACCAGTTCACACCTTCCTTCCTTTCTTACCTCTCCAACTATCCTCCGATCAACAACCCTCCCCCTCGCCTTGTCGACCTGTTACCAGCAATACTTTGTCCTGCCTCTACCCTTTTCCAGCTTTCTTCTCCCCCCCCCCCCAACCCCCCTACAGTCAGTCTGAAGAAAGGTCTTGACTCGAAATGTCACCTATCCACGTTCTTCAAGGATGCCGCCTGACCTGCTGAGTTGCTCCAGTATTTTGTGTTCTTTATCCGAAGTTATTGCTTTCCAATGTGAACTTTTCCACTATTCGCTGTAGCTGCAGAGAGCATGTCTGGATTATTGTAATAAAATATTGGCTGGTTGCATTGGATGTAGAACATAGAATAATACAGCTTAGGAACAGGCCCGATGGCCCACAATGTCCATGCTGAACATGATACCAAGTTAAACTAATCTCCTCTGCTTGCAAATGATCCATATCCCTCTATTCTCTGCATATGTATGTGCTTATCCAAAAGCAAAGATACTAGAGGAACAAGATGGACCACTCCGTTGAAATCCGCCTATACAGAAGTGTAGTACTCAAAGGAGCGTAACGGCTGCCATTTTAGTAGGCAAAACCCGCCGTTCGCTATGCCTCTCGCAGTGTGTTCAATGTTTTGGGGGCACAGTATGTGAGATGATACCAATAAAATGCAGAATATATCTCATCTATCAATTCACAGATTTTTGTTCTTTTAAAAAAAAAATGTTTCTGCAGGTTTCTGCCTAGTAAAATGACATACTACGGTTTTTAGGATCGAGTGGTCTATCTTGCTCCTCTAGTATCTTTGTCCAAAAGCCTCTTAAATGCCACTATCAAAACTGCCTCCACCACCACACTTGGCAGTATGTTCCAGGCACCCACCAGTCTTGAGTAACAAAGCTTGTCCCACATATCTCTTTTAAACTTTGCCTCTCTCATCTTAAAGCTCTGCCCTCTGGTCTTTGACATTTCCACCCTGGGGGAAGAAATTCTGATTGTCCACCCGATCTATGCCTTCCATAATTGTACGTACTTTTACCAGGTCTCCCCTCAGTCTCCAACGTTCCAGAGAAAACACTCCAAGCCTGTCATCTCGATGAACTAGATGTGACTTAAACAAGAAATTAGTGGGGCTAAAAGGGCAAGTAGGATTAATGAGAACACCAAGAATTCTATAGGTGTAACAAGAGAGTCACTAGGAAAAGGATAGTTTCACTCACGGACGAGGGAGGGATTTTTTTGCATTGGGCCCAAAAATGGGGGTAAAATCCTCAATATACTTTGCATCGGTATTCCCAAGGAGACAAATATGAATGATAGGCACAAAAAGCTGGACTAACTCAGCGGGACAGGCAGCGTCAGAAGGAATGGGTGACGTTTTGGGTCGAGACCCTTCGTCGGACCGTTGAATATGAATGATAGTAAGATCAGGGAGGGGCATCTAAGAAGCATAGTTAGATACCAAGCATACTTTGATACTAAGAAGCAGGAGGTTTGGGGGGGCTCTTGAAAAATATTATTGTGCATAGGTCGTCAGGGCCTGATGGCATGTATCCAGGATCATGACAGAAGCAAGATCGGAGATTGCTGGGGCCTGGACTGAGATCTTCTATGTCCATCGATAAGGTGCCAGGAGCAAAGAAAATATTCATCCGTTGTTTAACAAGGGCAACAGGAATAATCAGTAAATTTTAAGCCCCTCAGCCTTGCATCAGTGGTGTGGAAATAATTGGCGAAGGGACAGGATTTGCCTGCATTTGGAAAAGCTAGTGCTTTATAGCAATATTCAGCATAGCTTCGTGCAGGGCAGGACCTGCCTCTCAGCATCCCATAGTCAGGATTGAACCAGAGTCTCTGACACTGTAAGGCATTAGCTCTACCGCTATGCCACCTTACTGCTCCCGAGGCTGCTCCTAAGAAACCTCATTATAAAGACAACTAGACCAAGTGGACCCGTTGGGCCCAAACCTATCCTACATTGGTGCAGCACCCCCTCCCTCCCCCCTCCCCCTCCCCTCTCCTCTCCTCCCCTCCCCCTTCCTCCACCTCCTCCCTCCACCCCCTCGCTCTACCACCCCCTCCCCTTCCCCTCCCCCTTCCCCCCACTCCACCCCCCTCAACCCCCCTTATTCTCCCTCCTCCCCCCCCACCTTCCCCCTCCCTTCCTCCCCTCCCCCTCCCTCCCCCCTCCCTCCTTCCTCCCTCTCCCTCCTCCCCCTCCCTGCCCCCTCACTCCTCCCCTCCCCTCCCCCTCCCCCTCCCTCCACCCCTCTCCCCCTCCCATCGCCCTCCCCCTCCCTTCCCCTCCCCCTCTCCCTCTCCCCCCACTCCATCCCCCTCAACCCCCCCTTATCCTCCCTCCTCACCCCTCCCTCCCCCCTCCCTCCATAGGAGATAGATTTAAACTTTAAAATGTGAATAATTTAAAAAATATAACATCGATTTCAATGAAACGTCTTCCATTAGCACAAAAGGGATAACGGTGAGTAAGGTGGGCCTAAAATTGTCGCGCTATCGTGTACCGATTTGGCTGTAGTTCAGGAACAAACAAACAAATGAGAGTTTTAGTATATAGATTGTATCAATGGGGAAAAAGCATAAAGAATTTCAGACGCATAATAATAATGTGTTTTTGCAAGTTTTTTAAAAGTAAAGGACTTTTCAATAGCAGATATCATGGCTGAAGGGCCTATTTCTGTCCTGTACAGTTCTTTTTCTAGGTTCTATGATTTTTTTGCGCTAATTTGGAAATGAGTGAATTTCATAGGTTTGTCAGTTTTACTTCATGGTGCCTTCTACAATGTTGCCTCACAGCGCTTGCAGCGCCAGAGACTCGGGTTCGATCCTGATTACAGGCGCTGTCTGTACGGAGTTTGTATGTTCTCCCCTTGACCCGCGTGGGTTTTTTCCGAGATCTTCGGTTTCCTCCCACACTCCAAAGACGTACAGGTTTGTAGGTTAATTGGCTTGGTGCAAATGTAAATTGTCCCTCGTGTGTGTAGGATTGCGTTAATATTTGGTCCTGGTGAACGGTGTAGGCAGGTCGGCGCAGTCTCAGTGGGCCAAAGGGCCTGTTTCCGCGCTGTATCTCTAAACTAAACTAAATAATCTTGCAGAGAAGCTCTGTTGAATCTGAAGTTGATTTACATCACTATGTGAAATCAAAATCATTCCCAACATAATGTTTAAGAGCAGTGGAAGCCGATTTTTTTTCATGAAACTGGTCCTTGTGTGCGCTTCATAAACACACCATAAAGAGGTCAAAAGGATTGGCTTAAATCATTCAATTTTATAGGAATTCCAGAATTTTAACTCAACTCTGCAGCTGCACATTTCATGCATCAGGGAATTAACATATCCTTAATATCATCTGCAATGAATATTTCATTTCACAGTGTCCACAAGGTCACTGCTCAGTGAAAGGTCCATCCTCACTCGCTGAGGCACAGCTGGTGATTGGCTTTCCAGCTTTGAGTGTTCAGATCTGTTTTGGGATTTAATAGTTGTGATTTTAGTAATCAGCGTATGAATAATAGAGGGCTTCTTTTCCACAAGCTCCACATTACAAAATAAAGCTTTGTGCTCGGGTCTTTGGAGCCATTTTCTCAGATGCTTAGATTGTTCGTGTTCATAAACTGATTGATTGATGTGGAGAGGGAATCTGTTAATATTTTCTTCCTGCACGAATATCATTGGTCCCCACATGCGTTCTGATTTTTGCCCACTTCTAATGTTCTCATCACTTCATTGTCATGTCATTCCTGAAAGCAGAAAACCTGGAGTATGAATTTCAAAGTGCCCCTGAAAATGCCAATGTGTAAAGTCAATAAATTGAAAGGTATTTCAGTAAGTTTCATCAGGCAGACAAATGAGCTCTTTGGGTCATGGGTTGTTTTCATAATCTGATTAAGAACCATCAGGTGCATCTGATCAGCCAGGAACACTTGTAAACTTTACTTTTAAGTACATGGATTACACTGGCTGTGAAAAAGGAGATATGATGGTCACCTTTCAGGTCTAATCAAGCATTTGTAGGAAGGAACTGCAGATGTACGGTAGTGCAGCGGTAGAGTTGCTGCTTTACAGCGAATGCAGCGCCGGAGACTCAGGTTCGATCCTGACTACGGGTGCTGAACTGTAAGGAGTTTGTACGTTCTCCCCGTGACCTGCGTGGGTTTTCTCCGAGATCTTCGGTTTCCTCCCACACTCCAAAGACGTACAGGTATGTAGGTTAATTGGCTGGGTAAATGTAAAAATTGTCCCTAGTGGGTGTAGGATAGTGTTAATGTACGGGGATCGCTGGGCGGCACGGACTTGGTGGGCCGAAAAGGCCTGTTTCCGGCTGTATATATATATGATATGATATGATATGATATGTTGGTTTAGACTGATGATAGACACAATAAGCTGGAGTAACTCAGCGGGTCAGACAGCATCTCTGGAGAAAATGAATGGGTGACATTTCGGGGTCGCGACTCCTCTACAAACTCTGTTCTATACTCCAAGATGCAGGACAGTAGACTGAGACTGACTCTCCTCCCCCCCCCACCCTCCCCCCCCCCCACCCTCCCCAATCTTTGCACATCCCCCATCCTTTCCACTCTCCCCTTTGATTTCATGTTTCATGTATTTTGTGGTTTTATGACTGTTGGCAGATCCCAAATTCCGTTCAAAATTTGGTAACCAAATTTCGTTCAAACCTGTTTTGAATGACAAATAAAGAAATTCAATTCAATTTCCCTCCTGGGATGAATTAGGTTCTATCGTATCGTATCGTTTTAGAATCTGGGGAACAACGTATCAGGGAAATAAAGTTCACCCATTCCTTCTCTCCAGAGATGCTGCCTGACCTGCTGAGTTACTCCAGCATTTTGTGAATAACTAGGGAAATAAAATGCTATCATTCTAATGCACAACTAAAAATCCAAACAACAAGCAGATTCTTTGCTTTAAAGGTAGAATCCGTTGAGAGCATTTGGGGTGGGGAAGATTGGGAGTTAGAGATTCAGTGACCTACTTTCAAGGATCCACTCCATGCCTCAATATCAGGACAACATTCCCTCTTTATTTGCAGGGGAGAGAATTTGTCTGCACCATAAAAAACAGCATTCATGAATCACACACTGCCAATGTAGTGCCAATGTAGTACCATTATAAAGTGCCAATGTAGTGGTAAATGGAGACTCTCCAATGACAAGGAACCCTTCCTTCAAAGTGATGGCACCATCAGCAGACCAGAAATAGCAAGTCTCCACCCTACTGGGTTAACATTTTCTAGCAGATTCTTTCTTACCTTAATTCAGCTAAAACAAACATCTCTCGCACTAACTCTTTTGACGTGTTCTTGTCTGAAGTATATTGGTTGTAACGTATAGTTCTTTCACACTAGCCCAGGTTCACACTTGAAGACATTGATTGCAGGCTGCCTAAAAGGGCCGAATGGCCTACTCTTGCACCTATTGTCTATTGTTTAAACCTCTTTCTATGCACTAAGGCGTAGAATGGTTCCCAGCCATGACGACAGAATGCTTGAGTGTTCAAGAACCAGGGAATGGAATGGGTGGCTGATGGTCACTGTGATCCAAAGGGCCAATTCCCATACTGACCCTCTCTGTAACTTTATAACTCTATGGAAGGACTGGCATACATAGAACATAGAACGGTACAGCACACAAACGGGCCCTTCGGCCCACAATGTTTGTGCCGAATACGATGCCAAGGTAAACTGATCTCATCTGCCTGTACATGATCCATATCCCTCTATTCCCTGCACTTTCATGTGCTTATCTAAAAGCCTCTTAAATGCCAGTGGCCAGTATTGTATGTACCTCCACCCCCACCCCTGGCAGTGTGTTCCAGGCCCTCACCACTCTGTGTAAAAAGCTTATCCACACATCTCCATTAAACATTCCCCCTCTCACCTTATAGTGTTGGACATTTCCATCCTGGGAAAAAGGTTCTGACTGTCTACCCTGTCTATGCCTCTCATGATTTTATGAATGAATGAATGAATAAATGAATGAATGAATGAATAAGTTTATTGGCCAAGTATGTGCATATAAAAGGAATGTGCCTTGGTGCTCCGCTCACAAATGACAACACAAGCATACAGTTAACAATTAAGAACAAAGCATAAACACATCAAAACAATAAGGATACAACATTACGGTCTAAACATGTGGGTGAAAATAAACCAGAGCAAAAAAGAGACCACAGACTTTGGTTATTGAGTAGAACTACTACTCGTGGAAAAAAAACTGTTTTTATGTCTGGCTGTGGCTGCTTTGACAGTCCGGGGTCGCCTTCCAGAGGGAAGTGCTTCAAAGATTTTGTGGCCAGGGTGAGAGGGGTCAGAGATGTTCTTGCCCGCTCGCTTCCTGGCCCTTGCAGTGTACAGTTCGTCAATGGGGGGAAGGTTGCAGCCAACAACCTTTTATATACTTCTATCAAGTCTCCCCTCAACCTCCAACATTCCAGAGCCCAGGGAAAACTATCCAAGTCTATCCAAGCTCTGCCTGTAGCTGGAACCCTCTAATCCAGGCAGCTTTTTTTCCACGAGTAGCAGTTCTACTCAATAACCAAAGTCTGTGGTCTCTTTTTTGCTCTGGTTTATTTTCACCCGCATGTTTAGATCGTAATGTTGTAGCCTTATTGTTTTGATGTGTTTATGCTTTATTCTTAATTCCGACTGAACCAATGAAGGTAAACCTTCTCTGCACCCTCTCCAAAGACTCCACATCCTTCCTGCAATGGGGCGGCCAGAATTGCACGCAATACTTCAAATGCATCGTAACCAAAGTCCAATAGAGCTGTGTCATATTTTCAATTGGGATATCTTCCAATTTTTCAAGTCTTCCAATTTTGGTCACATTTCATTTCAGGAAACTTCTGATACATTATCTTTGACAGTAGATCGCAGTTTATTTACACCGAGGCATCACGGTGTGCTTAGCAAATATAATTTCCCACCAAACTGGGAGTGGGATGGGTGGAAATTGCAGGTCAGTTGATTACATTGAAGAAAATATTCACAGATGTTCAGACCATTCCGAACTGAGACCTGCGCCAATTTGGACTCTGGCCTGGTCACGAAAATGCCTCTGCTAGCTTAGACGTTGGACAAACATATTTCTGGCAGTCTCTCGCTTCTTCCAGAACACTGTGATCTTATCCTATCTCTCTGACTGAGACAGAATGGAAGAATCATGCAGTAATTGTTTTTAACAACACATCTGGTTTGGCATAATAGCTCTCCACAGAACCATCAGCCTAGCCCTTCCTGGCCTGTAGTATTCATCCACTCTGTAGTATTCATCCATTTCCCTGGAAGCTGCTGTAGATTCCGTTTCTCCCACTTGTGGTACAGCAATGCATAATAATCTTGATCTTAACAAAGTTGTGTCATTGTCACATCTCCTCTCTAGACCAATTTCCCTCCGGGGATGAATAAAGTTTTATCGTATCCTATCGTATCGCAATAGACTTGGTCTTAAGTTCCTCATGAAACTAACTGCATTTTATCCAGTTTTTCACAGTTACCAAAGCCTCTTTTGTTTAAAGTGTTTTTTTGTCAATACTTCTGCATCCATTACACATTCTTGACACACTCCCTGAATGAGGGCCCCACAAAGCTGGTCACAGGATCCAAATCGGGTCAACCAATGGTTTGCATTGGTCTAGTGGGGTGTACCTCTGTGCTTTTGTACTTTCTTCCCTCTATAATCTTAACAGTTTTATAATCTTAACAGTTTTATTAGCTTACCTTCAACGTTTAAAAGTCGGATAATATTATACCCAAAATAATGCATTTAAATGAGGTGGGATTTTAAAATGAAAATGCCTGTGAATATTTTTTGCGAAGTAACGGACTTCACCCAACACCAACCAATTTAACCAGGGATGTGTAGGAAGGAACCGCAGATGCTGGTTTAAACCGAAGATAGACACAAAAAGCGCGAGTAACTCAGCGGGTCAGACAACATCGCTGGAGAAAAGGAATACTGAAGGTGACGTTTTGGGTTGAGACCTTACTTCAGACTGAGAGTCAGGGGAAAGGGAAATGTAAATATAGATGGTGATGTAGAGAGATAACCAGCGATGTGATGAGGGCAGACATCATCATTAACTCTGGTTACATCAGTCATTGAAACCATTCAAACATGTTCCTATTTTGACCAGTGCTTATCACTGATGACCCTCCTTCCATCTCTCTCCTCAGCTCACCTGAAAACACATCCATCCATTCCTTTCTCCCTCATGTAAAATCACCTGCTTTCCCATAAATAATATTCACTGTAACCTTATCCCAGTCAATAGACAATAGACAATAGACAATAGGTGCAGGAGGAGGCAATTCGGCACTTCGAGCCAGCACCGCCATTCAATGTGATCATGGCTGATCATTCTCAATCAGTACCCCGTTCCTGCCTTCTCCCCATACTCCCTGACTCCGCTATCCTTAAGAGCTCTATCTAGCTCTCTCTTGAATGCATTCAGAGAATTGGCCTCCACTGCCTTCTGAGGCAGTCAGTCTCTGGCTAAACGATGCTCTTACATTGAGCAGCTAATTTACATTGGTGGAGTCTCTGTATCTCCTGTCAAATCCCCTCCTCTCGGACAATAACTTTTCCCTGGCAAAGCTACGTCAGCCAGAGGTTTTCCCAATAAACATGACCACTTTTCTTGTGAATCCTTCTTGCATCATCAACATCACCTCAGATTCACGGAGCTCCAGCATGCAAGGTGCTGGAGCCAAGAAATTGTTTTTCTCCTAAACCAGAGTCTTAAAATAGCATTGCATGTTGCATTAACACTGGTTTGCAATGGAATCAAAGAACTACCATCTTCAATCAGTTTCATTGTGTCATGCCCCAGGTGCCTTCTTTCAAAATCTACCTTATGTGACTGCTGGCATACTCTGGAGGAAGGAATGCCAAGCAATATCGTGCAGCTGCCAACAGTTATCAGCTCATCTGTGAACTCACAGATCTGGGCCTGAAAGGGACCCTTTCAACAAGTATATCACAGCTGCAACTTATGATGTGTCTGCTGTGAGGAATTGGGCTTTGACGATGGCCTATTATTTCTGTTGGTTCGTTGTTGTCACTTGAACTGAAAAATGATGAAGAACTTTGCTTTGCAAGCTCTCCAGCCATTAATGAGTATATCAGGTAGTGCAAAGGAGAAAATAAACAGGTGGCAGAATATCGTGTTCCAGCTACAGATAATGTGCGGATTAAAAAAAGTGTAAGGACACAATAAAGTAGGTTGGAAGATTAGGAATTCAACCCGAGCACATGCGGCTCTGTCAAGAGCTGATAACAACAGGGATGCTGCCATTCCTAAATCCAGTGGTGTGTGCTTTCAAACCTTAGTATTTTCTGCTCAACAGGAGAGGAGAAAGAATGACTGGGGTCGGCGTAGTCTTTGATAACGTGTGCTGCTCTTCCTAGGCAGCGTGAAGTGTGGAGAGAGTTGAAGAGGAGGAAGCAGGTTTGTATGATGGACTGGCTGTGACCACAACTCTCTTCAATTTGCTACAGTCTTGAGCAGATCAGTCGCCACATGAAGCTGTGATGCTTCCTGATTTCTGAGGAGCATCGGCAGAAATTGGTGTTGGTGACATGCCGAAACATGTCATTGGTGACATGCAGAATAGTGTTAGCCTTCCGAGGAAGTAAATGTGTTGGTGTGCTCACTTGACCATAACATCAATGTGGTTGGACCAGTACACATTGTTGGTGATATCTGTGTACTAAAACTCTCGTTTGTTTGTTTGTTTGTTCCTGAACAGCCAAAACGGTACACGATAGCGCGACAATTTTAGGCCCACTTTACTCACCGTCGTCCCTTTGGTGCTAATGGAAGAAGTTTCATTGAAATCGGTGTTATGTTTTTAAAGCTATTCCCATTTTAAAGTTTAAATCTATCTCCTAGGAAGGGAAGGAGGGGGGGGGGGGGGGAAAGGAGGGGGGGGGGGAAGGAGGAAGGGGGGGAGGAGGGAGGATAAGGGGGGTTGAGGGGGATGGAGTGGGGGGAGGGGGGGGTGGAGGAAGGAGGGGAGGGGGAAGGGAGGGAAGGAGGGGGAGGGGAGGGGAGAAGGGAGGGGGGGGGAGGGGAGGGGGGAGGAGAGAGTGCTGCACCAATGCAGGAGAGGTTTGGGCCCAACGGGTCCACTTAGGCTAGTTTACATCTAGAACTTGAAGCTCTCGAACATCTCCACTTCAGCACCATTGATACAGAGTGAGGCATGTACTCCATCCCTTTGTTTTGCTGTCACTGAAGTTGTTGTCCTGCTACCATGCTACCATGCTACCTTGCTACCATGCTACCATGCTACCATGCTACCATGCTACCATGCTACCCTGCTACCATGCTACCATGCTACCATGCTACCATGCTACCATGCTACCATGCTACCATGCTACCATGCTACCATGCTACCATGCTACCATGCTACCATGCTACCATGCTACCATGCTACCATGCTACCATGCTTTCTATTTCCTTCCTGTATTCTGTTTCATCATTATTTGGGATCTAGCCCACCACAGACGTTCCTTTCGGAAGGAGATGAGGAGGAATTTCTTTAGTCAGAGGGTGGTGAATCTGCGGAATTCAACGCCACAGAAGGCTGCAGAGGCCAAGTTAATGGATATTTTTCAGGCAGAGATGGATAGATTCTTGATTAGTACGGGTGTCAGGGGTTTTAGGGAGATGGCAGGAGAATGGGGTTAAGAGGGAAAGGTAGGTCAGCCATGATTGAATGGCGGACTAGACGATGGGCCGAATGGCCTAATTCTGCTACTATCACTTATGAACTTATGTCTGGCTTTTGATTCGTGCTAAGATCACCAATCCAGTTATTTTTTCGGCAGCTTGACTGAAATCTACCTGCAGAGCCAAGTCTGCCTTAGAAAAGGCTGTGTTACTTGAGGGGGACTCATAATTCCTACACATTGTTGACTCTCTTCAGTAAGGAAGCAAAATATCAGAACACAATTCAGAGTTCCATCCTCTCCCCTTCAGACCCAAGCCCTGGCATGTTTGGATGAAAATAGCAGTCCTTGTGCAGGGGACAGAACAGAACATGCAGCTAAAATGGAATTTGACAGTTATTATCAACAGAATATAACAAATGCAGAACGTCTAAAATGTGCAGCTTGAAAAGCTGCTAGAAGCGGCATGGTGGCGCAGCGGTAGAGTTGCCGCCTTACAGCGAATGCAGCGCCGGAGACTCAGGTTCGATCCTGACTACGGGCGCCGTCTGTATGGAGTTTGTACGTTCTCCCCGTGACCTGCGTGGGTTTTCTCCGAGATCTTCGGTTTCCTCCCACACTCCAAAGACGTACAGGTATGTAGGTTAATTGGCTGGGCAAATGCAAAAATTGTTCCTAGTGGGTGTAGGATAGTGTTAATGTGCGGGGATCTCTGGGCGGCGTGGATCCGGTGGGCCGAAGGGCCTGTTTCTGCGCTGTATCTCTAAATCTAAATCTAAAATCTAAAGTTGATTCAACAATCATTTACCATAAACAATTGTGTAAATACTTGAAGAGGAAATATCTACAGAGCTCAGAATGTGGTGCCAAGACCAACTCTTATCTGCCTGCATCCATATCCTTCCCATCCGTACATACCCTTACTGTATGCCTATCCAAAAGTTTCTTAAATACCAATATCATATCTCTAAACTAAACCAACACCCCCAGCAGTGTGTCCAGGCACTCACCACCCCCTGTGTAAAAATCTCACCCCGCACCTTAGACTTTGCCCCTTTCATCTTAACGTCTCAATGGCAAGCATGTCCCTGCTTCAGATTCCAGAAATATTCATAAGAAATGCCTTTTAGTTTATTCTCTGTAATTCCTGGTCCCCTGTGCACACACTGTAATATATTCACCTGCATTTCAAAAAAGATAGAGCAACAAAGAACCATGACTGACATCACAATCCCAAGAGTGACCAGGTTAGTCACTTCAGAAACAACACGAACAAATAGTAATACAAAGTTTGTGGCCTTCTTTCTACTTATCTCTTTGATCTGATAGGGTGTCCTCTATTTGTCACTGTATCTGCCTTTTTGCCCATGTCTTCCCTTCTCTCTGCTCATGTGTCACCCCTTTCTGTATTCCTGTCTCCCCTTGCCACTACCCATTTCCATTCTCTCTGACCACTTCCCTTCACTACTCCTGCCTCTACCCTCTTTTTGCGCGTATCACCATTCTCTGCCGTTGTCTCCCCTCTCTCTGGCCACTTCTCTCCCCCTCTCTGCCTTTTCTCTCTCTGCCCCTGTGTCTCCCCTCTTTCTGTTCATGTCTCTTGCCTCTCTCGGTCCATTTCCCCCCCCTCTGTCTGTCGATCTGTCCCCTTCTCTCTGCCCATGTCTCTCCCCTCTCACCATCCATCTCTGCCCTCACTCTATAGATTTTTCTGAGCAAGTATGAGCTGGTGCATTTTCTGAGGTTGAGTGTAAAGAGAAAAGTTACAGTTAATGGCAAGACCCTTAACAGCATTGATGTACAGAGGGATCTTGGGGTCCACATCTACAGCAATCTGAGAGTGACACCATAAGTAGATGGAGTGATAAAGAAGGTGTACGGTCGGCTTGCCTTTGTTGGTCGGAACATTGGGTATAAGAGTCACAAAGTCATGTTGCAGCTTTATAGGACTTTTGTTTGGCCACATTTAGAGTATTATGTGCAGTTCTGGTCACCTCATTACAGGAAGGGTTTGGAGGCTTTGGAATGGGTGCAGAAGAGGTTAACCAGAACACTGAAGATTTACTCAAAATGCTGTAGTAACTCAGTGGGTCAGGCAGCTTCTCTGGAGAAAAGGAGTAGGGTTTCGGGTCAGAACCCCTCCCCAGACTGAAAGAGTCTTAATCTGAATGGATTGGAGGATATTAGCTATAAGGAGAGTTGGATAAACTTAGGTTGTTTTCTCTGGAGTGTTTTGTTTTTGCAGTCTTTTTCTTTTCTGCTCGCTTGTATGATTTATGATTTTGTGTATTGTCTGAGTGTATGGGCCCGTGATACTCATGCAAGGAAGATTTTCTTGCACTTCTACCTCACCGTACATCTGCGTATGACAATAAACTCAACCTGACTTGAGTAATTTTGTACAGGAAGGAGCTGCAGATGCTGGTTTAAACCGAAGATAGATACAAAGAGCTGGAGTAACTCAGTGGGACAGGCAGCATCTCTGGAGAGAATAATTGGGTGATGTTTCGGCTCGAGAACTCTGAAGAAGGGTCTCGACTAGAAACGTCACCCATTCCTTCTCTCCAGAGATGCTGCCTGTCCCGCTGAATTCTCCAGCTTTTTGTGTCTATCTTCTTTTTGATTAATGTTTGTCTCACCTCGTCTACCGGCTGGTCCGCTTCACCATCTCACACAATCAAACACGTTGTACCTTCAGCGCAACATCAGTGAGTCAAGCATCATCTGTGGGTGGAAAGGAATGATACAGATTCAAATTGGGAACAATTCCTCTCCCCACTCATACTGCTCGACCCACTGTGCTCCTCCAACAGTTTAGAAATATAGAAACATCGAAAACAGGTGCAGGAGTAGGTGTTTCAGCCATTCAAGCCAGCACCGCCATTCAATAGGATCATGGCTGATCATCCAAAATCAGTATCCTGTTCCTGCTTTCTCCCCATATCCCTTGATTCCATTAGCCTTAAGAGCTATATCTAACTCTCTCTTGAAAACAGCCAGTGAATTGGCCTCCACTGCCTTCTGTGGTAGAGAATTCCACAGATTTATAACTCTGGGTGAAAAAGCATTTCCTCATCTCAATCCTAAATCCTACCCCATATTCTTGCACTGTTTGGTTCTGGACTCCCCCAACATCGGGAACATTTTTCCTGCATCTAGCCTGTCCGATCCCTTAAGAATTTTATATGTTTCTATAAGAACCCCTCTCATCCTCCTAAATTCCAATGACTATTAGCCCAGTTGATCCATTTTTTCATCATATGTCAGTCCCGCCATCCCGGGAATTAACCTGTTGAACCTACGCAGCACTCTCTCAATAGCAAGAATGTCCTTCCTCAAACCAGGAGACCAAAACTGCACACAATACTCCAGGTGTGGTCTCATCAGGATCCTGTACAACTGGATCGCTATGAAGGCCAACATTTGCTTTCTTCACTGCCTGCTGTACCTGCATGCTGACTTTGTTTTGTTTGTTTGGGATTCCATCACCTACAGTCCCCTGTGTGTCCATGTGCACACAACTCTTTCACATGCACCACTGGCTTCATTTCTGTTCCCTATACCTGATACCACGCATGTTGAAGTGAAATCGTTTACCTGTATGTTGAAGCCCAGCATGTTGGATTGTTGCAGCTTCGTGTCACCATGGTCCTCTCTCACACTATCCACAAAGATCTGAACCATTTTCCCAATCTGTGTACTTCTGACATTAATGAAGGTTGCTCAGTCAAAGATCCTAGAACTGAACCCTGTGGGATTCCTCTATGTAATGTTGGTCATGAGCTGTTGTTTTTCGGAGTGAGCCGTTAAGTGTATCATATAACCTCCTGTCCACAGAAGGATCCAGAGGCAGTCAGTAAAAAGACCATAAATAAATTACACACATAACTGGTTCTGCCTTATCATTCATTTAAAATTTTAAAACTGCATCAGCAGCCAGAGTGAGTAACGTGGCTTCAGAATGTTATTTAAAATAAAAGATATAAGCTTCACAGGATAATTCTCTCAGCTTTTATGGAGCATGGTTGCAATTGGACCCCGAACCTGCTCTGTTATAATGTTCTTATTCTGTCTAAGATAGTATTGCCGTCTATTTTATTATTAACCTTGTTTTTAATTGCACAACCTGTTACTATTATTTCTCAATAACAGTATTTTGCCCAACCACACCCTGAGAACCTGTTCTAATTCATACCAGAGGATCTTTCAATAACCCAATACAGTTTTTGATCAGCCCTAAATTGAGTACGGTTGGCAGCTGTGCATGTCTCAAATAATGGTGGTCAGCCTGGGATGGACGCATATCTTCTGGTGTGACCATCCCAAGGATTGGCAGGTTATAGGTTCAGAGTCAGCCAAGAGATTGTAGCCAACATAGAGGTGGAGACATGCTTTGGAGTCATCTGCTGGTTTATATTCATCGTTGCCATGTGGGGCATTAGCAATGTGGGGTGGATGATGGGATGTCAGTGTGATCAGATGCAAAGTCACTTTAAATGGTTGGAGTGATTTGTATCAATCGACAGGAAGATTCATTAGGCTCCATCCACTCCCACAATCTGCTCCAAAAGCTCTCCGTGAGCAGTTGAGACACCTTAGCAGCCATTTAGAGATTCATAGAGTGATACAGCGTGGAAACAGGCCCTTTGACCCAACTTTCCCACGCCAGCCAACATGTCCCAGCTACATTATTCCCACCTGCCTTTGTTTGGCCTGTATCCCTCCAAACCTGTCCTATCCATGTACCTGTCTAACTGTTTCTTAAATGTTGCGTAGTCCCAGCCTCAACTACCTCCTCTGGCAGCTCGTTCTATACACCCACCACCCTTTGTGTGAAAAAGTTACCACTCAGATTCCTATTAAATCTTTACCCCTTCACCTTAAACTTATGAACTATGGTCCTCAATTCACCTACTCTGGGCAAGAGACTCTGTGCATGTACCCGATCTATTCCTCTCATGATTTTATACACCTCTATAAGATCACCCCTCATCCTCCTGCACTTCAAGGAATAGAGTCCCCGCCTACTCAACCTCTCCCTACAGCTCACACCCTTGCTTCCTGGCAACATCCCCGTAAAATAGTCCATTATAGTCCTTTCCGTCACCCACTTTATGATGTGCCTGTATTCTGAACAAGGGAACATTCCTGCATTCCACAACCATCTCTCCAAGTTAAATTATCTGTCAGATATTGGTAACTATGACCTGCAAGGAAGTCTGTAACAGCTGAGTATTCAGTGGCAATCAGCAAATGACAATGCACTCTGCACCAAGGCAACCTGAGATAAATCCATTTTAAGCAAGGAAGTACCAGGGATCTGAACAGTTATCCGAAGTTAGATTCAGTCTACCTCCATTGCACCTGAGTAGCTTGAAGGCAGATAGATGTACACTGCAAGATGGAGAATCTGCAGTAGCACCATAAAAAGCACTTCCATTGCATCCAATATCAAGTCCATTGACAATAATTGTTCTTTAAATGCTGTCAACAGTTTTGCAGCGTGTGACAAGCTGCAGTTAGTGTTGTGACTTTGAGACAGGACACAGAAGGAGGCCATTTGGAAGAATACTACTGTTGGTGTGCATGTTTCATGACAAAGTGCTCTTAATTTACCAACCGTTTGCAGTGACTTAGAAAGCAAGTAATGAGATACTGAGGCAGGTAACAACCTGGCCACTGGGCCAAAAGTTCAAGGATTCAAATTCTATACCAGTCTTGAGTTGAAACTTGCGTCCCATGTTCCCATTGTTCTTCTCAAAGAATGCTGGACCATAGGAAATGCCAAACTGGCCTTTCTGTCCTGGGCCTTCTCCATTGCCAGAGTGAGGCCACAAGCAAACTGAAGGAACAGCACCTCATATTCTGCTTGGGTAGATTACAATTATTGACTTCCCCAATTTTATGTAGCCTCTACTTACACCTCCCTCCACCTCCCACCTCCTCTTTTACCTCTAGTATAAGAAAATAACTGCAGATGCTGGTACAAATCGATTTATTCACAAAATGCTGGAGTAACCCAGCAGGTCAGGCAGCATCTCGGGAGAGAAGGAATGGGTGACGTTTCGGGTCGAGACCCTTCTTCAGACTGAAGAAGGGTCTCATCCCGAAGCATTTTGTGAATAAATCGATTTGGAGGGGGAGGGGGAGGGGAGAACTAGTTGCCAGTTCAGGTGGGGAGAAAGGGGGTGAAGAAGGGTCTCGACCCGAAACGTCACCCATTCCTTCTCTCCCGAGATGCTGCCCGACCTGCTGAGTTACTCCAGCATTTTGTGAATAAATCCTCTTTTACCTCCACACCCCCTTTCTCCCCACCTGAAGTGGCAACTAGTTCTCCCCTCCCCCTCCCCCTCCACCTATTTTCCCTCCTCTGGATTCATTATTGACAACTCATCAACACTTTTATCTGACATCTATCTTTTCATCACTGGTCTTTGTCCAACTAACTGTCAATCAAAATGTGTAGGAAGGAACTGCAGGCACTGGTTTAGACCGAAGGTAGACACAAAATGCTGGAGTAACTCAGCGGGACAGGCAGCATCTCTGCGTAAAAGGAATAGGTGATGTTTCAGGTTGGAACCCTTCTTCAGACTTCTACCTGCTTATCTGCCTGTCAAGATAAACCCTCTTGTCTGTGTTCACCTGTTGCCCATCTTGTTTTGTCCACAATCAGTCCCAATCCAAAACGTCACCTATCCATGTTCTCCAGAGATGATGCTTGACTCGCTGAGTTACTCCAGCACTTTGTTTTTTTTTCATAAGATCTTTCATCTTTCTGATAAGATGTTAAAATGAGACTCATCTGTCCCTCAGGTGGATGTCCAAGATCATATGCTTAAGACCAAGATACACTTCTCCAGTTTCCTAACCAATATACCGGGCGGCACGGTAGCGCAGCGGTAGAGTTGCTGCTTTACAGCGAATGCAGCGCCGGAGACTCAGGTTCGATCCTGACTACGGGTGCTGCACTGTAAGGAGTTTGTACGTTCTCCCCATGACCTGCGTGGGTTTTCTCCGAGATCTTCGGTTTCCTCCCACACTCCAAAGACGTACAGGTATGTAGGTTAATTGGCTGGGTAAAATGTAAAAAAATTGTCCCTAGTGGGTGTAGGATAGTGTTAATGTACGGGGATCGCTGGGCGGCACGGACTTGGAGGGCCGAAAAGGCCTGTTTCCGGCTGTATATATATGATATGATATGATATATATTAGTTCTTCGCAAAATGTGACAGGAAGAGCTGGTAATCTTGTCACGATAACATGGCTTTTTGTGGGAACTTGCTGAATATACTTGGTCGTTAACTACCCCCTCCACATCACCCTGTTCCTTTCCCCTCCCTCACCTATCCTACCTGCTCATCACCCTCACTCTCATCCCACTGGGTCCACTATCCCTTCCGCCATGGGATATTCACATGAAGTCAACCATCAGGGCGGCATGGTGGCACTACAGTAGAGTTGCTGCCTTACAGTGCTCACAGTGCCAGAGATCTGGGTTCGATCCTGACTACGGGTGCTGTCTGTACAGAAGGCTGTCTGTACACGTTCTCCCCGTGACCGCTTGGGTTTTCTCCGAGATCTTCGGTTTCCTCCCACACTCCAAAGACATACAGGTATGCAGGTAAATTGGCTTGGTAAATGTAAAAATTATCCTTAGTGTGTGTAGGGTAGTGTTAATATGCATGGGTCGCTGGGCGGCGCGGACTCGGTGGGCCGAAGGGCCTGTTTCCGCGCTGTATCTCTAAACTAAACTAAACTAAACTAAACTAAACTAAACTAAACTAAACTAAACTAAACTAAACTAAATCTTTTGCAATCTCATTGACAATAGACAATAGACAATAGACAATAGGTGCAGGAGGAGGCCATTCGGCCCTTCGAGCCAGCACCGCCATTGAATGTGATCATGGCTGATCATTCTCAATCAGTACCCCGTTCCTGCTTTCTCCCCATACCCCCTGACTCCACTATCCTTAAGAGCTGTATCTAGCTCTCTCTTGAATGTATTCAGAGAATTGGCCTCCACTGCCTTCTGAGGCAGAGAATTCCACAGATTCACAACTCTCTGACTGAAAAAGTTTTTCCTCATCTCAGTTCTACATGGCCTACCCCTTATTCTTAAACTGTGGCCCCTGGTTCTGGACTCCCCCAACATTGGGAACATTGTTTCTCCAGGGGGATTTGTTGATGATGATGGTGATGATAATGATAAGATGATGGTCAATGTGGATTGAAGGAAGATGTGATAGTCTCTTGATAGACTCTTCTATGTAGAGAATTCAACCTGGTCTTTCCCGCATGAGTGAAGTGCATCCCTCTTGTCATGTCACAGCGTGGGGTTGGATGCTCTCACTGACATTGCACAAGTCCGTGTGGTCTTAATTATAATCTGTGTCAGCAGATGGTGAGCCAACAAATATTTTGATAATTTAAAACAGATTTAAACGCATTTCCATTTCGCCTTCAAAATGTGAGCTTTAATATGGAAAATTCCAATGAAGAATAAATTATGATTGCTTCAGTACCTCATGCTAACTCTGCAGTTTGTATTCACAATGCTGACAGATGCTGACAGATGTCATTAGCTCATTTCATCCACTGGAAACTGGTCCACAGTCTCATAGTCACCCAGAGTTTCCAATCCATTACACTCAGCACACCCCAAATGCAGTCCCTCCACTTTCAATTGAATCAAATGTTTTGAAGAAAGGATTTAACTGCACAAAATTTCAAATAAATTGCCATATGCTTATAGACGCTTCTGTTGTTTTCCACAATCTTTGACTCCCATACGATCCAAACAATTTTCTGCTAAAAATGTTGATGCAGCCTCCTGAGATTTAGAGTAATTCAGCACAGACACAGGCCCTTTGGTCCATCGTGCCCATGCCGACCATCTGATACCCACCTACATAAATCCCATTTGTTGCTACTTGCAGTGTAGCCTTCTAATTCAGTCTCTGAGCAGGTGGATTCGCTGAGTTACTCCAGCACTTTGTTTTTTTTTCATAAGATCTGTCATCTTTCTGATAAGATGTTAAAATGAGACTCATCTGTCCCTCAGGTGGATGTCCAAGATCATATGCTTAAGACCAAGATACACTTCTCCAGTTTCCTAACCAATATTAATTCCTCACAAAATGTGACAGGAAGAGCTGGTAATTTTGTCATGATAACATGGCTTTTTGTGGGAACTTGCTGAATATACTTGGTCGATAACTACCCCCTCCACCTTCCCTCCCCTGTCTGAGTCCATCTGTCAAGCAACCCCTCCTCACCTGGATCCACTTATCGCTTACCAGCTATTCTGTTTCAGTTTAGCTTATTGTCACGTGTAAGCCTAAGATTACCAAGGCTTGAATCGCGAAGAAAAAGAGAACCTTAGTTAGCTCCTTGATGCCTGAGTTCTCTATGAGTACTTATCCTGTAGTCCCAAACCAGGCCCTGCCATCATCCGTATATTAGTTGCTGCATCATGGTAGCAGATAGCTGCTGCTTCCTCACTGGAAGTGATTTTCCGCAAACCCTGTGGCAAAGTCGTTGCACAATTCCCCCTCCAAACTGGCATTCTCACTCTTTGTGTGTTTCACTGGGCCGTTTGGTGCTTTCTGTGGACCACTAACAATGATCATGATCCGTCCTCATCCCATCCACCACCTTGCCCTTCAGTGGAACGACATCAGTCTTTGGCACCATCGTGGTTATCGGTCACTTGAGTTCTCCATCGCTGACCGCGTAGCGCCAGTGTGTGGGGTGGTGTCTGTGTATAATAATAATAATAATAATGCATTACATTTATATAGCGCTTTTCATATACTCAAAGACGCTTTACAGAGATTTAGAGAACATAGGGAAATGAATAAATAGATAAATAAGTAAATAAGTAAACGAACAGAGAAAGGAGACAGAAGGTGAGGTGACCTTCAGTGGTTGAAGGCAGTACTGCACAGGTGAGACTTCAGCGATCATCATCATCATCATCATCATATATATACAGCCGGAAACAGGCCTTTTCAGGATGTTTTGAATGTGGTGAGTGTGGAGGAGTCTCTAACGATTTGGGGTAGTGAGTTCCATAGGGTGGGAGCAGCGATGGAGAAAGCCCTGTCCCCCCAGGATCTGAGTTTGGTCCGGATGTGGGGGGATAGGAGATTGGCAGCAGCAGAGCGGAGGGTGCAGGTGGGAGTGTGCCTGTGGAGGAGGTCGGTCAGGTAAGATGGGGCCAGGTTATGGAGGGCTTTGTAGGTTATGAGGAGGATTTTGTACTGGATTCTCTGGGGGATGGGGAGCCAGTGGAGTTTGTAAAGGACGGGGGTGATATGGTCACGGATCGGGGTGTGGGTGAGTAGACGGGCAGCGGAGTTTTGAATGTACTGAAGTTTACTGATGATTTTTGAGGGTGCGCCATAGAGGAGGCTGTTGCAGTAGTCCAGACGGGAGGTGATGAAGGCGTGGATGAGGGTTTCTGCAGCTGTGGAGGAGAGGGATGGACGGAGACGGGCAATGTTTTTGAGGTGGAAGAAGGCTGTGGTTTGTTCTCACCAGTATCGCCAGAAGCTGTTTCTTTTATTATGAAAAGAGACTGAAGGAGACGGGTAAGTTTGTGTTTTGGGGAGGGACAAATGTATGAACTTGAAATGCCTACTCTGACTGATCTTCCAAATCAAAATGAAATGTGGGATGTGGGAAAGAGCAGCATATTCTGCCCATTTAATCTACAACCCAAGTCGTAACCAGAGGATCTCCAGCCCAAATCTTCTGTCACACTGCCGGGGTGAGGCCATATGCCAACTAGAGGAACAGCACCTCAGTTTTCACTTAGATAAACGACAATCCAACAGCATAAATAGTGAATTTTGCAATTTCAGATAACCGTCTGCCCCTTTCTAACTCCATTCAATCTACCCAGAGGCTCGCACATAGAACTTGTAACTCTTGCACCTCCCCCTCCCCCATCACCCTGTTCCTTCCCCCTACCCTCACCTACCCCATCTGCCAACCATGCCCCCCATTCCTCCCCCCAGACCCCCTCTCCCCTGCCCTGCTGTTCCCACCTGCCCACCTTCTCTCCTTCATTTGGTTCCACTCTTCCTTTCATATCAGATTCCATAAGCTGCAGCCCATTGTTGGCTCTGCATTCCCTCCTGGCACCTTCCCTCCCCTGTCTGAGTCCATCTGCCAAGCAACCCCTCCTCACCTGGATGCACTTATCGCTTACCAGCTATTCTGTTTCAGTTTAGCTTATTGTCACGTGTATGGACGTACAGTGAAAAGCTTTTGTTGCATGCTATCCAGTCAGCGGAAAGACAATACGTGGATTACAATCGAGCCATTCACAGTGTACAGATTGCTGTAGGAATAGAGATTTAAGAGTGTAGAGCGATTGTAATGTGTGATTATAGATCTGCTTCTCTGGTTAGCACACAAATAGTCGCCTGGGTTGGGCGCCATCTTGGAAGCATTGATCCCAACCAACCCCAACATCTTTATACTGACTATCTCTTTAGGCTTTCATTCAAGATGAAGAGCCTTGAGCTGAAATGTTGACTGACCATTTCCCTCCACAGATGGTGGTTGACTTGCTGAAATCCTCCAGCTGATTGTTTCTTTTGTTCTCCACAACAGAAATGTTTTTACAATAGTGAAAGGCCTGGATAGAGTGGATGTGGAGAGGATGTTTCCACTAGTGGGAGAGTCCAGGACTAGAGGTCATAGCCTCAGAATTAAAGGATGTTCCTTTAGGAAGATGAGAAGGAATTTCTTTAGTCAGAGGGTGTTGAATCTGTGGACTTCTTTACCACAGAAGGCTGTGGAGGCCAAGCCAATGCATATTTCTACGGCAGAGATTGATAGATTCTTCATTCATATTATTTTTTCATATTTCATATTTCATATATAGCGCGGAAACAGGCCCTTCGGCCCACCGTGTCTGCGCCGCCCAGTGATCTCCGCACATTAACACTATCCTACACACACTAGGGACAATTTTTACATTTACCCAGTCAATTAACCTACAAACCTGTACGTCTTTGGAGTGTGGGAGGAAACGGAAGATCTCGGAGAAAACCCACGCAGGTCACGGGGAGAACGTACAAACTCCGTACAGACGGCGCCCATAGTCAGGATCGAACCAGAGTCTCTGGCGCTGCATTCGCTGTAAGGCAGCAACTCTACCGCTGCGCCACCGTGCCGCCCAGAATGCTCTGCCACAGAAGGTAGTGGAGGCCAATTCACTGGATGTTTTCAAGAGAGAGTTAGATTTAGGTTTTAGGGCTAAGGGAATCAAGGGATATGGGGAAAAAGCCGGAAGGGGGTACTGATTCTGGATGATCAGCCATGATCATATTGAATGGCGGTGCTGTCTCGAAGTGCCGAATGGCCTAGTCCTGCACCTATTTTCTATGTTTTTATTTTAATTTCAGTATCTGCAGTCCTTGTTTTTGGATTTGCAAATTGTGAGTTTTTTTGTATATATATATATTTGCAAATTGTGAGTTTTGCAAAATGGATTTGCAAATTGTGAGATTTTTTTGTATATATATATATATACAAAAAAACTCACAATTTGCAAATCCATTTTGCAAAACTCACAATTTGCAAATATATATATATATATATATATATATATATATATATATATCTATATACTATTAAAACTCAGATCTTGTATCTATATATATATATCCCACTGATGTCGGCTGAAGACGGCAATTCCGGCAAAACGGTGAACCGTAGCGCCACAATTTTTGTACCGCCTTAATCAGCATGCGGTTCGCTGCTGGAAAATTATATTTTTATTTAATTCGGACGCATATTTTTTAAGTTACAGAGGTTTAAAAGTGCTGCCCCCCCTGATTTATCGAAGTTTTGACAGAAGGGGGGCGCTGCGGTGCGGATTGTGATGTCACAATGCCCCTGTGAGATGGACTCGAGCTGACCCCCCTTCCCCCCCCCCAGCGGTATTCAGCGTGTGACGTCACAATGCCCCTGTGCTACATTGTTGCGAAGAGCTGTCAAGTCAAGTCCATTTTATTTGTATAGCACATTTAAAAAACAACCCACGTTGACCAAAGTGCTGTACATCTGATTAGCGCCTCCTCAATGAGCCTCAAACGCTAGGGAGTAGAAATAGGTTTTGAGCATGGACTTAAAGGAGTCGATGGAGGGGGCAGTTCTGATGGGGAGAGGAATGCTCTTTCCACCCTCCCCCTCTCTCCCTCCCCCCTCCACCCTCCCCCCTTTCCCCCCTCCCCCCCTTTCCGCCCTCCCCTTCCACCCTCCCCTCCCCTCCCCCTTCCCTCCCCCCACTCCCCTTCCCCCTTCCCCCTCCCCTCCTCCCTCCACACCTCCCTCCTCCCCCCCTCCCCCTTCCCTCCCTCCCCTTCTCCCGGTTACAATGTAAACCCTACGAGGACGGGCACAATGGGGAAAGAGGGGTACTGGGAAAAGGGGAGGTCCCCCTCCCTCCGCCCTTCCCCTCCCCCTCCCTCCCCCTCCCCCTCTCTCCCTCCCCCTCCCCCTCTCTCCCTCCCCCCTTCCCCCCCTCCCCTTCCCCCCCTCCCCTCCCCTACCCCCTCCCTCCCCCTCCCCTCCTCCCTCCACACCTCTCTCCCTCCCCCTTCCCTCCCTCCCCTCCTCCCGGTTACAATGGAAACCCTACGAGGACGGGCCCAACGGGCACACTTGAGATGGGTGCTACAGTGAGAAGCACTATGTGACCGCGAATGTTTCAAAACAAGCACTTAAAAAGCACTTATCTCTTTTTAAAGTATATTTTTTTATTGCAAGTCACTTAACATACACAGATCAGCATTGGGCCCATATGCTCGTGGGCCACCGGGGCAAGTGTTTCGAAAAAAGCACTGAGAGTGTGTATGGGGAGAGAGAGAATGGGGGGGGGGTCTGTGAATGGGGACTGGGGACAACAGGGGTCGTTGCGGAGGGGGCTTGGTGGTGGGGGAAAGAGGGGTACTGGGAAAAGGGGAGGTCCCACTTCCCCCATCAACCCCTTCCTCCCCCCTCCTTCCCACCTCCATCCCCACTCCCTCCCCCCCTCCCTCCCCCCTCAATCCCAACCTCCATCACCACTCAGCCCCTAACTCCCCCCCTCCCTCCTTCCCTCCATCCCACCCTCCCCCACTCCCTCCCCCCTCCCTCCACCATTCCATCCCTCTCCCCCTCCCCCCTCCTTCCACCATCCCTCCACCCCTCCCGGTAAAATATGAGCAGGAGTTAATGTGTGAAAGATTACTGATGCGGTGCATTGACAATTTGCAGTTATGCCAGTCTATAAAAATGCAAAGCATTAAAATGAACTGGTGCTGTCTTGCAACATTAAGGTTGTGTGATGAATATATATATATAAAGAACTTTCGTTAGTTTAAATTACCAACTAACCTGTACTAACCCAGCGATTGGGAAAAAATACCCAAGTAGAATGCAGACTTTGTAAGTAGGGGTTGGAAATGAGATGTACAAAACCCTGGCTAACCTTTCAGGTAAACCCTGCCCAGATGAATAAGTTCATATTTCTCCCATGTAATCGTATTGGCCTTGTTCCCCTGGTCTCTCTCTCTCTTGCTCCATGTCATCTTTTGTTTGTAAATAATTTTACCTGTTGAACTCCTTTTACGTGCTTGCATGATGCTGCTTCACTTAATTTGTAGGTAGAAGAAATAGCTTTCCTTCAGTTCCAGTTGTACTGAACATTGATTGATTATGTTTGTTAATGCCTGCCACTCCTTCCAAATCATTGCAAGGATTACCATCACTGAGCTCCCAACCATTCAGACCTTGGGGATTACCGTTGACCAGAAATTCAACTGGTACAGCCATACAAATAGCATTCTCGGAAAGTAGGCCATCCGAGAGTAAGACTTATCTTCAGACATCTCAAGGCATTTCCTTTGTCCACAGGCCATAAATCAGTGGTGTAATAGAATGCTCACCACTTGCAATGCAACATCATGATGAATGCAACATCAACAACTCTCAAGAAGCTCGGCATTATCTCGGTCAAGGCAGCCAACTTGACTGCATCCCATCAACCACTCTTTATATTATTCCTTCCACCACTGGCACACAGTGGGTGCAATATGCCCCATCGGCAAAATACACAGCCCTTACTTGCCCTGCCTAATCCAACAGCACCTTCTAAACCATCAAGACCTCCACCATTAAGAAGCACAAGGGCGATAGACACAGGGACACCACTGTCGACAGAAGCCCCTCTAAGACGCATACTGTGCTGTCTTGGAAATATGTTGTGAAGTGCCATTGCCACTGAGACGTAATACTGGAACTCTCTTCCCAGCAGCCCAGCGGAAGAACACTCACTAACGGACCGTAGTAGTTCAAGAAGACTGCTCATCAACGCCTCATGAAAAGCAATTAGGAGTGGGCCATAAATGTTAATTTCATACCAATGCCTGAATCCCAAAGATGAATAAAAAGTAAATCCAGGCAATCAAACTCTCTGTGGCACATTATGGATTATAAAGTCCATTATCTCCCAGTTTTCCTCAAGGCTATTTCATTCCATGTTGAAAGTGCTTACATAAAATGAAAAAATTTATGAGCAGGAGTTAATGTGTGAAAGATTACTGATGCAGTGCATTGACAATTTGCAGTTATGCCAGTCCATAAAAATGCAAAGCATTAAAATGAGCTGGTGCTGTCTTGCAACATTAAGGTTGTGTGATGAATATTCAATGCATGTCTCTTTTTATATTAGGAAAAACAAGGCCCATGGCACTGGCCATCCCCAAGATCAAGGGCAATAGACTGAGCTCAGTCTTAGGAGACTGCACGAAAAAAGCAAAACTGGGGACCCATGAGCTGGGAATAGTGAGCTGGAGAAGGAAGCAGATGCGTTTAATCTACAGGGAAGGGAGGTCAAGGGTGGCACGGTGGCGCAGCAGTAGAGTTGCTGCCTTACAGTGAATGCAGCGCCGGAGACTCAGGTTCGATCCTGACTACGGGCGCCGTCTGTACGGAGTTTGTACGTTCTCCCCGTGACCTGCGTGGGTTTTCTCCGAGATCTTCGGTTTCCTCCCATACTCCAAAGACATACAGGTATGTAGGTTAATTGACTGGGTAAATGTAAAAATTGTCCCTAGTGTGTGTAGGATAGTGTTAATGTGTGGGGATCACTGGGCGGCGCGGACTCGGTGGGCCGAAGGGCCTGTTTCCGCGCTGTATCTCTAAATCTAAATCTAAAAATCTAGAATTACATTTTTAGGTCTTGAATCAAAAGCTGCAAGATGAAGCCACCCAATGATGTATCAGAAAAATGTGCAAAAAGTTAAATTCACTGGTCGTTGAAAGATGTTGTGCTTAATGTTATTGAGCAATTGCCTGCAGGAGGACGATAACTTCAAGTTATCCATGTTTTCAGGTGCTTCTCCGTCCCTGAGCCTGCACCCACCCCTGATTTGTATTGATAAAGAAAGAAGGAAGATGTTAAAGTGTATAAGTAACAGAAAAGGGCTGGAGATGAGAGGAGAGTGAGAGAGTGAGTCTTCCTTCTGAGGGCAATCACATCCCTTCAGCATGGAAGGGGAACAAAATAAACAATAATGGATAAAACAATAGAGATTCTGCTGCTGGAGTTGGTTGAAGAGGCTAAGAAACCAAGAGTACAACATGGGCCAATGGTTCTATTTCTGTGTGTGCATTCAATGTAATGATACATTCAAAGGAACCATTGTTGTAATACCTTAACAAATTATGTGATGTTCTCTTTCTGATTATAAAGTCAATCTTTTCCAGGATTTATTCTCAGAAATGAACAAGTTGTATGCGTTAGTAAAATGAAACGCTTGTGATAATTCAGTACAATTCAAAGCCAACAGAAGAAAATCGTTTAGTTTTTAATTGGTGGCCGTGGTCATTCAAGGATTTCTGCACTGAAGTAGGACAACAACATGTGGGCCTATCCACAAATAAAGCTCAAAGACCTAATGATCTTAAACCAGCCAAATGTGTAGGAAAAAAAAATGCAGATGCTGGTTTAAATCGAAGGTAGACACAAAATGCTGGAGTAACTCAGCGGGTCATGCAGCATCTTGGGAGAGAAGGAATGGGTGACGTTTTGGGTTTCAGACTGAAGAAGGGTCTCGATCCTGAAACATCACCCATTCCTTCTCTCCCGAGATGCTGCCTGACCCGTTGAGTTACTCCAGCATTTTGTGTCCACCTTCGATTTAAACCAGCCAAAGATGTGTTAATTCCTACTGTGTCATCTAACTTCTACGTACAGTAAATTAATCATTATGTTACCATGAACAGTGATGTCTTGCCTAACAAGGGGATATCCCTAACTGGCTGAAACAGTTTGTCTTTGCAACTGATCATTCTGTGCCAGGACCATTCCCCAGTCTGGTAGCAACTGATCCCAGTCCTTTGCCAGTGTTCACTGAGGCTGTTACATGGGGATGCATAGTGGCAGAGGTTTCATGTTCTCATTTTGCTTCCATTTCATTTCGGAAATACATGGTATCACCTCCGGGGAGCCACTGTTGTCCAGTTTTCTGGGACAGAATGACAGAAAGCGCCTCAGTGTGAGAAGTTGAAAACTAGAACAGGAAATTGCAGAGATGTGTATCCAGCCCAGTGACCTTCTCAGAAAAAGACAAGAGGCACAATGGAAATGTGAGCTCTTATTTAAATCAGATTGCGCATTTTCAGCAATCTTATATTTTATCACTGGAAATTTAAAATGCAAACCCACCACTCTGTATGTGCGGAAGAGGTTTATTCCAACATCGCGTACAAAATCACCAAAAGGGATCTCAGTGCAAGGGACCAGAAATGCTTACTTTGAGTAACATATAGAAATTAGCAAGGGAACAGGATGCTTTCTTCAGTCCAAATTCTACTATCTTACTGATGGTGTCAATTTTGACCACCTTAATGGTGAAGGTGATAAAATGGTGAAATGGTGAAGGCTAAATGCATTTAATCTACTAGCATAAACCCTTCAATTACTGTGATCAGTTTTTAACTGATTAGAACAGACCATTCCAGGTTTTATTTGCGATCTTCATAGAATTAAATAGGATGTGACAGGAAGGGGCGGGAGAAATGGAAATCAGGTATTTTGGGATTGCTACTCGCCAATTCCTGTCAGGAAGTTGGATGAATGAAGAGGAAAGGAACCCCAGACTGCAAATAGCTCACTGATATTCATGGGTAGGAAGGAACTGCAGATGCTGGTTTAAACCAAAGATAGACAGAAAAAGCTGGAGTAATTCATCGGGACAGGCAGCATCTCTGGAGAGAAGGAATGGGTGATGTTTCGGGTCGAGACCCTTCAAGAAGGATCTCAACCCGAAACGTCACCCATTCCTTCTCTCCAGAGATGCTGCGTGTCCCACTGATATTCATGGTCCAGGCTCACAGATCATTGGTATTGGTGTTGGTTTATTATTGTCATGTGCACCAACCAAAAAACATTCCAGTTCAATCATAATATACATGACTGTAATCAAACCCTACACAAGTCAAGTGTTTTATTGTCATACATTCCAGATAGAACAATGAAACTCTTACTTGCAGCAGCACAACAGACTATGTAAACATAGTACACTGTAAGTAATATAATAAACAAGAACTGTGGGCTGCATCAGTGAGAGGTGTAGTCAGCTACTTTGTTGAGTGGTGTGGGCTGAATCACCTGCAGCTCAACACCGACAAGACTAAGGAGTTAATGGTGGACTTTAGGAGGAGAGGAACACCCCTGCCCCCTGTCTCCATCAATGGTGTGGATGTGCAGTTTCCCAGGGAGTACAAATACCTTGGAGTGTACCGGACAGTAAACTAGACTGGTCCAGGAACGCTGAGGCCCTGTACAAGAAGGGACAGAGCCGGCTGGCTGTACTTTTTGAGAAGCTCCCGCTCCTTCAACGTCTGCAGTAAGATGCTGCAGATGTTCTACCGTCGGTGGCAGCCAGTGCCAACTTCTTCGCTGTTGTGTGCTGGGGCAGCAGGGCGAAGGCCGAGGATGCAAATAGGATCAACAAGCTCATCAGGAAGGCTGGCTCCATCCTGGGGGCGGAGTTGATTCACTGGAGGTGGTCTTGGAGGGGAGGATGCTCCTCAAACTGCAAAGCATCCTGGGCAATCCAGCTCACCCCCTCCATGACACACAGGTCAACCTGAGGAGCACCTTCAGGAGATCCTTCTTCCCTGTGGCTATCAAACTGTACAACTCCTCCCCCCTTCTGTCGTGGGGTAGACTGAGACTGTCTCCCCTCCCTCTCCACACCCCAATCTTTGCACTTCTCCAATCCTTTCCACTCATCACTTTAATTTCATGTTTCATGTATTTTGTGTTCTTATGACTGTTCCCTCCTGGGATAAATAAAGTTCTATTGTATCATATCATTAAAAAAAGTTCCTTGTGTGTATATCCATATACACACAAGTACAACGGGTAATACAATGAGAATTCGCCAGAGTGCAGAATGTAATAGACAATAGACAATAGACAATAGGTGCAGGAGTAGGCCATTCAGCCCTTCGAGCCAGCACCGCCATTCAATGCGATCATGGCTGATCACTCAATCAGTACCCCGTTCCTGCCTTCTCCCCATACCCCCTCACTCCTCTATCCTCAAGAGCTCTATCCAGCTCTCTCTTGAAAGCATCCAACGAACTGGCCTCCACTGCCTTCTGAGGCAGAGAATTCCACACCTTCACCACCCTCTGACTGAAAAAGTTCTTCCTCATCTCCGTTCTAAATGGCCTACCCCTTATTCTCAAACTGTGGCCCCTTGTTCTGGACTCCCCTAACATTGGGAACATGTTATCTGCCTCTAATGTGTCCAATCCCCTAATTATCTTATATGTTTCAATAAGATCCCCCCTCATCCTTCTAAATTCCAGTGTATACAAGCCCAATCGCTCCAGCCTTTCAACATACGACAGTCCCGCCATTCCGGGAATTAACCTAGTGAACCTACGCTGCACGCCCTCCATAGCAAGAATATCCTTCCTCAAATTTGGAGACCAAAACTGCACACAGTACTCCAGGTGCGGTCTCACCAGGGCCCGGTTATAGCATTACAGATATCAGTTTCAGAGTAACTCATGCAGATAAAAAAAGTACAAAAGTCACAATGAGGTAGCTTGGGAGATGAGGACTATACCCTTAGATTATGACAGGTAGTCTGAAACAGTGGAGAAAAGGTTGTTTGTGAATCTGGGGTGTGTGCTTTCAAGCTTATGTATCTTCTGCCCGATAGGAAAGTGGAGATGAGGGAATGACCGACTATACATGTAAAGATAAAGAACATCCAGACATGAAAGAGATACAGTAAAACTATGATAATCGGCACCCTTGAGATTTTGGTAGCACTAATGAAGTTTTGGGGCTAATGAATGCCCAACACACTTTCATTTCATTAATATTTTACATTTCACAGTAGTAGTACAAATTTTCCAGTGAACTCAGTGAGTTTGAAGGAAAGGGTAAATATACAAGCATTCCAGATACTGTAGCAGCTCCTGCCACAAATCTTCCCATATTCCCGTTCACTGTTGCTGCCGACCCATCCTCAGCTCCACACCCATGTGCACTTGGATCCTATTCCTGAATAACGAGTGAATCAGCTGATATCCATCAAGCTTTCTGAACAATCAGATTTATTTGAGCTTAACTATACTTAACGTCTTCGCCATTCACTCACAGACAGTGGGACGTAGGCACTTGAAGGAGGTTAGGAAAGAAAAATGAACGACAAAATTCAAATCTGTGCATCACACAGCATGATTGGTTTACCTAAAGAATTTGTTATGTCCTGAAACCAGGTCCCAAGGGAGAATGAGATAATTCCATCCCTGATGCTTTGTCAAATACAGTAAATTACAGAGAGCTGATGATCTGTGCCAATAAACCTCTTGTGACAAAAATATTCAGTGCAATTTAGTATGGGTCGTGCATATGATAGATTAGTGGTTTTCAGGATCATTCATTATCTGCAGCAATAACATTTGGATGCTTTCAAAACCAGCAGTGAAAAGGAGACTTAAAAAATAATAAACTTGTAAAATGTGCTGCAGTAATTGCTCGAGGAATGGCAACTGAGCTGTGAGATTGGGAGCGAGATTGTAACGTGGGTCACAAGTACAACAATAATGGCCTGTGTGGCTGACAAAATCCCTGGAGGCATTGATTCCTTAGGAGATAAAAGGCCCCTTTTAAAAACGATAGAAATGTTTAATCAGCAAAAATAAATTGCTTCCAATTGAACCAAAGTCAATTAAAAGGAAAGCACGATTGTCCCTCAAGCCTTTTACACCATTCAGAGGATGGTAGATCTTTGTCAAAGAAGAGAGAGGAGTCTGAAGAAGGATCTTGACCCGAAACGTCACCCGTTCCTTCTATCCAGAGATGCTGCCTGTCCTGCTGAATGACTCCAGCATTTTGTGTCTGATCAAAGAAGAGTTGCACTCTGAGACAGTGTTCACATCTGGGCAATGGATCAGCCAGTTGGATGACATTCTACATAGATCTCCCACAATGTCAGGGCCATGGCCAATGTGCACCATTTGGCCATCGTTGCACTATCAGAACATCACAGTGAGAGGGAACAGGAACGTACAGCTATTATCATTACTGACCAACCAAACTCAAAAATAAACCACAAGATGCTTGACCACACCACTTTGACCAATCTCCACAACATCACCTGCATCATATAACTTGGATAATTGACTTTATGACGTGCTAAGCCTTATACTCACTAATATATTACTCTCACATTATCACCATAATACAATTATGTACTGCAGTGCAACTTACTACGCCTTTAAATGCATTGCTTAAAATACAATGGGGAGGATGAAAAAGCACAATTGACATGATTTCTGAAATGACTCATCAAATCCTCGCATTTGCAATTCAAAGTTACTTTGCTAGACAATATCATTTAGATAATGGAATTTAATTTTATATCTATAATTAATTCTGAGTGTGTTCGTGTGTTCGTGTGAGTATGGGTAAGTGAGGGAGAAATCAGATGTTTTAGAATCATGTGAATTGAAAGATAGATGAAATGCTAATAGAAAATTGTTCATGTCAATGTGTCAAAAAAAGTGATTGAGTAATTTACCAATGCACTTAGGTTTTGAGACTAAGTTGGGGAAAAGTTGCTCAAAATGCATAATCCCGAGGGTCTCAATGGTGTCATTATTTGACAGATGCATGGAAAATGGCAACTCAGGCAAGATACGCAGCAGGGCTGCCTCGCAGTGCACTCACACCTGGATTTAAGAAGGCAGTTCTCACAGTATAGGCAATGCATAGGGGTTGGAAGGGATCTTGGTATTGGTGTTGGTTTATTATTGTCACATGCAGTGCAACTTTGTTTTACCATCCAATCAGTTCGCCGGGTGTCGCGGGCATGATCGTGAGGAGTCTTCCAGAAATCGTAGTGAATCTCAGCGCGTCGCTGAGAAATCATCCGGTTTGAAATTTCTCGGCGACAACTGGCTTGTCGCCAGGTATCGTTGCTTATTGCGGTCGCTGTCGCACGCTGTCCCCAGGTTTGCTAGGTTCTCTTAGATGCATTTAGAAGCACATAATATTAAAATAAGTAAAGTCATTTCAAAATACCATAAAATGCTTGTGTTTAACCAATTTATTTACCGTCAGGACATTTGACAGGTAGATTGGAGGCGACAGTTTGACGGTCAGGTAAGCGTGGGAATTTTTGCGATGTTTTTGGCCTCAGCCATTACATTTAAAGTGGGCTCCAAACCCAAATATGCAACCCAGAAACCAGATATGCATCTCCCTTACAGTGTGGGAATTTTTGCGATGTTTATGGCCATCAGCCATTACATTTAAAGTGGGCTCCAAACCCAGATATGCAACCCAGAAACCAGATATGCATCTCCCTTACATTTTCAAAGAATGCCCACACACTTTTCACAAAAATCCACTGAACCACTTTTAAATATTTTTTTTTAATACAGCTATTAGTAAACTGGAAATAAATCCAGTTTATGCCTTGTTACAGTGAAGCTTGGTTTTTAAGTAACCTATACAAGGTGTTATAGTTCAAAACTCTCAAGTACTTACCGACTTGTCAGTGATTTCAGCGAAAATCAGGATGCCGGAGAAGCATCGACAGCGTGGGAATTTTCGTGATGTTTCGGAAGACGGTGTAATCGCGACCTGACTCGGCATTGTCATGGTCTTTGTCGTCGGGTAAAAGAAAATTTCGACGATCTGCTACGACTTTGACAGTCGCCGGCAGTCGCCAAAAAAATTGCCTAAGTGGGACAGGCCCTTAATAGCTCAAGTGGCAATGATGCACTGCTCCCAGACGAGCTCAATGCTTTCTACTCTTATTTCAGAAGAGAGAACATCAATATACCTTCTCGACTCCCCATAACCTCTGATGACACTGAGGCCAATATCAGAACAACGAACATGAGAGTCAACCCTTGGAAAGTATCCGGGCCCAATGATGTGCCTGGTTGCATTCTTAAAACTTGTGCGGACCAGTTGGTTGGAGTCTTTGCAGACACCTTCAACCTCATGATTAAGCTCCGAGGACCCACCTGCTTTAAAATGGAATCCATAATACCGATGCCCAAGAAGAGCATGGTGACTTCTTCTTCTGTCATGTGTCTTTTAGACCTGCAGCTCCGTTGAGGCGAGCCAGGCCAATGTGTCATTGTCCAGGTCAATCAGACCTCGTTCACCATTGGGTGGCCGGTATTTGGGGCAACTGGTGACTATGTGCTCCACTGTCTGTGTTGGGTCCCCACACTCGCAGAAGGCACTGTCCAAGAGACCCCACCTCTTCATCGCTACTCCATAGCGTCCGACGCCTGTCCTCGAGCGATTGAGGGTTATCCACTGCTTTCGGGGCAGGTCCTGGCCAGGAACGTCCATGGGTTCACCGATGCAGCGGTGTAGCCAAGATGGTTCCGCTGACTTCCACTGGTCTCTCCATCTCGTCTTGACCCAGGTGGCCTTGGAAGTGTCGACCGGTGTTGTACAGAGCAGCTCGTGGGCTTGCATGGCAAAGGGGCGCCGTGACTTGAGGCGCACATGTCGTGGTGTCTCTGTGACCATCTGATGGAGAAGGTGGAAATCACTCGTCTGTGCCTTTCGGGAAAGGGCCAGCGTGGCTGCTTCTCATCTGATGTTGGCCGGGGCGATGCCGGCAAGGACGGACAGTTGGTTTACAGGGGTAGCTCGTAGGCATCCGGAGACAGTCCGTAGGGCGCTGTTAAGGGCAGCATCCAGCTTCTTAGCGTGAGGGCTACGGCACCAGACCGGGGCGCAGTACTCGGTGGCTGAGAACACCAGGGCCACTGTGGACATGCGCAGTGTCTTGGTCGTGGCCCCCCAAGTGGTGCTGGCTAGGCGGCGTATCAGTGCGGCAAGGGCGCTTATCTTTACCGTGGCACCTTCCAGGCAAGGTGACCTGCTTCAATGACAACTGTCCAGGGCCACTAACATCCATGATGATGAAGTGCACTGAGAGGTTGGTTATGACATATATCAGCTCATGTCTTATTATCCTCTCAAAACATATTTTCCAATTCAGAGTACCGGGTCTTTGCTCATCCCCATGTAATCTGGTCCTTATCGGGTCATTGGCAGCCCACAATCAGTAGGAAATGGCAACAATAATTCATTGAGTTGAGTTTAGTTTATTGTCACGTGTACCGAGGTACAGTGAAAGGCTTTTTCTGCATGCTAACCAGTCAGCGGAAAGACAATATATGATTTACAATCGAGCCATCTATAATGTACAGATGCATGACAAAGGGAATAACATGAATAACATTTAGTGCACGATAAAGCCAGTAAAGTCCGATCAAAGATAGTACGAGCCTCATCAATGAGGTAGATAGTAGTTGAGTAGCTCTCTAGTTGTGGTACGATGGTTCAGTTGCCTGATAACAGCTGGGAAGACACTGTCCCTGAACCTGGAGGTGTGCATTTTCACACTATACCTTTTGCCTGATGGGAGAGGGGAGCAGAGGGAGTGGCCAGGATACGACTCATCCTTGATAAAGATGGTGGCCTTGCCAAAGCAGCAAGAGTTATAAATGGAGTCAACGGAAGGGAGGTTGGTCTGTGTGATGGTCTGGGCTGCGTCCACAATTCTCCGCAATTCCTTGCGGTCTTGTAATGCGCTGTTCCAAAACCATCCTGATAAAATGCTTTCTACGGCGCATCTGTAAAAGTTGGTGAGAGTTGTTGGGGACATGACGAACCTCCCAAGCCTTCTAAGGAAGTAGAGGTGTTTATGTGCTTTCTTGGCCATTGCATCAATATGGGTGGTCCAGAAGAAGGTAATGGTGATTCCTTCTCATTAACCATCAACACAGGAGCACCTCAAAGCTACGTGCACAGTTCCCTGCTCTGCTCCCTCTGCACCCATGACTGTGTAGCCAGAGCCAGCCCCAATACCATCTTTAAATTTGCTGACAGCACCACTGTCATTGGACAAATAACAGTGGGCGGCACGGTGGCGCAGCAGTAGAGTTGCTGCCTTACAGCTAATGCAGCACCACAGACCCGGGTTCGATCCCAACTATGGGTGTTGTCTGTAGGGAGTTTATACATACTCCCTGTGACCGAAGTGGGTTTTCTCCGAGATCTTCGGTTTCCTCCCAAACTCGAAAGACTAATTAGCTTGGTAAATGTAAAAATTGTCCCTAGTGGGTGTAGGGTAGCATTAATATGTGGGGATCGCTGGTTGGCGCAGACCCGATGGGCCGAAGGGCCTGCTTCCATGCTGTGTCTCTAAACTAAACTAAACTAAACAGGTAATGGTGAGTCAGTGTACAGTTGGGAGATCAATAATCTGATTGAATGGTGCCAGGGCAACAATCTTGCTCTCAACTTTGTTAAGAACACCACTGAAGGAATTTGCAGCAATTGCATCCTGAAACATATTATTGAGCAGCTCCTCCTACATTTGACTTGGATAGAAGTACACAGGCAGAGGTGGAGTAACAATTAATAAGAATGTGTTCTTGTTGTGCCAGGCTGTCACTATGAAAACATGAGCAGGGTATAATTTACAGCAGGGTTTCATTAAGAATACAGTAAAGTGCTTCAACATAATTTGTGTCACCCTATACTTAACTAACAGAGGGGTGGTAAACACTGAGCAGTAAATGGAAAACATGCTCTCTGTACAAGGGGAAAGGGGCCACCAGGATGGGGAGAGGGGTTTGGGAGGGAGCTCTGAGGGGGAGAGTATAGGAGAAGCGGGCACAAGGGGAGGAATAGAGGGAGGAAAAGGGAACCAGGCAGACTTAGGTTCAATCCCATTTTCTACTGAATTGAGGTCTTGCTCTTTCAAGCCCGTGAGATAGCCAGCTGTGAAATCACCATCACACTAATCAGCACCGCATTAAAATAATTCTCACACATGCATCTTCACCTTCCACTGCAGTGGAGGCAAGGCATGCTCAGACAAAGACAGCCTGACAAGGATGAACAGAAAACAAGGACTATAGGTGTAGGAAGGAACGGCAGATGCTGGTTTAAACCGAAGATAGACACAAAATGCTGGAGTAACTCAGAGGGACAGGCAGCATCTCTGGATAGAAGGTTTTTATTCACAAAATGCTGGAGTAACTCAGCAGGTCAGGCAGCATCTCGGGAGAGAAGGAATGGGTGATGTTTCGGGTCGAGACCCTTCTTCAGACTGATGTCAGGGGGGCGGGACAAAGGATATCTCTGGATAGAAGGAATGGGTGACGTTTTGGGTTGAGACCCTTCTTCAGACTGAGTCAGGGTAGAGGGAGATAAAGAGATATGGAAGTGTAAGGTGTGAAAACGAGACAAAGGGGATAGAGATCAAGGAAAATGTAGAATAGATAATTGTTAGCTAGGAGAAGGTAACAACAAAGCAGACAGAGATAAAATGTAAACACGGACAGTCAGACTGGTCAGGGAATTGGGATGGGGAGGGATGGAGAGAGAGGGAAAGCAAGGGTTATTTGAAGTTAGAGTAGTCAATGTTCATATCGCTGGGGTGTAAGCTGCCCAAGCGAAATATGAGGTGTTGTTCCTCCAATTTGCGCTGGACCTCACTCTGACAATGGAGGAGGCCCAGAACAGAAAGGTCAGTGTAGGAATGGGAGAGAGAGTTAATGTGTTTAGCAACCGGGAGATCAGGTAGGTTTAGGCGGACTGAGCGGAGGTGCTCAGCGAAATGATCGCCGAACCTGCGCTTGCACTTGCCAATATACAGGAGTCCATACCTGGAACAGCGGATACAGTAGATGAGGTTGGAGGAGGTGCAGGTGAACCTCTGCCTCACCTGAAAAGACTGTCGACACTTTTTGTGCTATGTTTAGTAACTTATTAACTTTATTTATATGCTGTAACTGTAATTATTTTTGTGCACAACCCGCAGGCATTGCCACTTTCATTTCACTGCACATCGAGTATGTGTATGTGACAAATAAATTTGACTTGACTTGACTTGACTTTCGACGGAGTCGAGGGGGAGGTAAAGGGGCAGGTGTTGCATCTCCTGCGGTTGCAGGGGAAGGTACCTGGGGAGGGGGTGGTTTGGGTGGGAAGGGACGAGTTGACCAGAGAGTTGCGGAGGGAACGGTCTCTGCGTAAAGCAGAAAGGGGTGGAGGTGGGAAGATGTGACTAGTGGTGGGAGCCCGTTGGAAGTAGAGAAAATGTCAGAGGATTATGTACAGGCGTGTTTGCAACACATATCAAAATCCGAGAACTCGGAAACCATCTCCAGAAGAGGGTTTTTTGGTTAATCTTGTTTCTATGCAGTGCATATTAAGGCATTTTTAAAACAGGAAAAAGGCATTACCTTCATCTGAATGTCTATGTTTTAATAAAATCCACCGTCACATCCTCACAAGTTCATATGTATAAAAGTGATAGGAGCAGAATTGGGCCATTCGGCCCATCAAGTCTACTCCGCCATTCAATCATGGCTGATCTAGCTTTCCCTCTTGATCCCATTCTACTGCTCCTCTCCATAACCCCTGACACCCACAGGAGGTAGTGACCATAATATGATACGTTTTTATCTGCAATTTGAGAGGGAGAAGGTAAAATCAGAAGTGTCAGTATCGCAGTTGAACAAAGGGGACTATGTTGGCATGAGGGAGGAGCTGGCCAAAGTTGTCTGGAAAGGGACCCCAGCAGGGATGATGGTGGAACAGCAGTGGCTGGTGTTTCTGGGAATAACCCAGAAGATGCAGAATCATTTCATTCCAAAGAGGAAGAATGATTCTAAGGGGAGTAAGAGGCGACCGTGGCTGACAAGGGAAGTCAAGGACAGTATAAAAATAAAAGAGAAAACGTATAACATATCAAAGATGAGCGGGAAGCCAGAGGATTGGAAAACTTTTAAAGATCAACAGAAGGTAACTAGAAAGGCAAAACGGGGAGAAAAGATGAAGTATGAAGGTAAGCTAGCCAAGAATATAGAGGATAGTAAAAACTTCTTTAGGTATGTGAAGAGGAAAAAATTAGTTAAGACAAATGTGGGTCCCTTGAAGACAGAAACAGGTGAATTTATTATGGGGAACAAGGAAATGGCAGACGAGTTGAACAGATACTTTGGGTCTAAAAATCGGGTGTCCTAGTACATCAGTCACTGTAAGTAAGCATACAGGTACAACAGGCAGTGGAGAAAGCTAATGGCATGTTGGCCTTCATAAAGAGGGGGGTTGAGTATAGGAGCAAAGAGGTCCTTCTGCAGTTGTACAGGGCCCTGGTGAGACCACACCTGGAGTATTGTGTGCAGTTTTGATCTCCTAATTTGAGGTAGGACATTCTTGCTATTGAGGGAGTACAGAGTATGTTCACAAGGTTAATTCCCAGGATGGCGGGACTGTCATATGATGAAAGAATGGAGCGACTGGGCTTGTATTCACTGGAATTTAGAGGGATGAGAGGGGATCTTCTAGAAACATATAAAATTATTAAGGGATAGGACACGCTAGATGCAGGAAACATGTTCCCAATGTTGGGGGAGTCCAGAACCAGAGGCCACAGTTTAAGAATAAGGGGTAGGCCATTTAGAACTGAGATGAGGAAAATCGTTTTCACACAGAGAGTTCTGAATTTGTGGAATTCTCTGTGGAATCGGCAGTGGAGGCCGATTCACTGGATGCATTCAAAAGAGAGTTAAGGGCCTGTCCCACTTAGGCGGATTTTTAGGCGACTGCCGGCGACTGTCATAGCCGTAGCAGGTCGCCAAAAAACCACGACTGGACCCCCCTTCGACAATGTCTACGACAAGCTACACAACCTACCACCTAGTTGACGTTAAGCTACGGCAAGCTACTGACAACCGTCGACCCAATCGTCGCAAGTAGAACGTCCACCTAAGACCGCACCTACGACAACCTACAACGACACCTACGACAACCTACCATCACACAGGTGACAACCTACGACAACCGAAGTCAACCTACGTCCATCCGCGACAAGCTACGACAAGCTACAACCCTGTCGGCGACAACTGAAGACAATTCACGTCATTTTGGCCTCCGGGTTTGACGCCGGTACCTGTCGCCGGTTGACGTATGTTGACGTAGGTAGTCACCAATGGAATTCACCAAAGTCAGCACCGGCAACAACCTACGAAAGCACCTACGTCAGGAGACGTCAAGCTACGCTCATTGGCGTCAAACCCACTGTCGCCAATTTTTTTTTAACATTCTGAAAATCCAGCGGCGACCAGAAAGACGCCACGACTCTTTGGGCGACTGAGGAGACGACTCACGACCGTACAGGCGACACCCTGGCGACCGTTTGGTAGCAGCCTAGTCACCTGTAGTCACCTAAAAAATCGCCTAGGTGGGACAGGGGCTTTAGATAGAGCTCTTAGGGCTAGCAGAATCAAGGGGTATGGGGAGAAGGCAGGAACGGGATACTGATTGTGGATGATCAACCATGATCACATTGAATGGCGGTGCTGGCTTGAAGGGCCGAATGGCCTAAGCCCGCACCTATTGTCTATGTATCTATTTATCTATGTATCTATGTATCATACTAATCGAGAATCTATCTATATCTGTCTTAAGTATATTCATTTTCGTCCTCCACTGCCTTCTGTGGCAATGAATTCCACAGCTGCACCACCCTCTGACTAAAGAAATTCCTCCTCATCTCCTTCCTAAAGTAACGTCCTTTAATTCTGAGGCTATGACCTCTGGTCCTAGACTCTCCCATTAGTGGAAATATCCTCTCCACATCCACTCTATCCAGGAGATTTACATTCCCTGCAAACCTAATGCTAATTAAGTTATCCGATAAGGGAAATGGGTTCTTCCTGTTAATCCTACTAGTTAAATTGAATCTCAGTATCCATTGTCCAGAGACAACAATCTCAGTCTAATCCTCAGAAAGATAATCCTGCAGCCCTGAATCTTTTTAAATTCCCTCTGGTCCAAGGATATCCTTGCTATGGGATGGCGATCAGATCTGTGCGCTGCACTCTAAGTGCATGAGCTGGCATGTTAACATTTGACCAAAGAGCTAAGTTCTGGAAATGAGGTGAGAGGGATAGTGTTGACATCAACGCATCAATACAATCTGACTGAGTGGCATATCAAGGCATTGGAGAACTGCCTTTGTGACTTGCTGCACTTGTATGGGTGAAGGTGATCCCACACCGCCCATGGGGAGGGGGTTCCAAGGCTTAGAGCCAGTAAGTATGAGTGATATATTTCCAAATGAGGATGCTGCATTGCTTGGAGGGGGACCTGCAGGTGGTGGTATTGTAGGAGCCTGACTGAACCATATAAAATTCTTATGGGATTGGACAGGCTAGATGCAGGAAAAATGTTCCCAATGGGGGAGTCCAGAAGCAGGGGTCATAGTTTATGAATAAGGGGTAGGCCATCTAGGACTGAGATGAGGAAAAACTGTTTCACCCAGAGTGTTGTGAATCTGTGAAATTCTCTGCCACAGATGGCAGTAGAGGCCAATTCTCTGGATGTTTTCAAGAGAGAGTTAGATATAGCTCTTGGGGCTAATGGAACCAAAGGATATGGGGAGAAAGCAGGAACGGGGTACTGATTTTGAATGATCAGCCATGATCATATTGAATGACCCGAACGGCCGAAATGCCTACTCCTGCATCTGTTTTCGATGTTTCTATATTTCTAAACTGTTGGAGGAGCACAGTGGGTCAAGCAGTATGAATGGGGAGAGGAATTGTTCCCAATTTGAATCTGTATCATTCCTTTCCACCCACAGATGATGCTTGACTCACTGATGTTGTGCTGAAAGTACAGTGTGTTTGATTGTGTGAGATGGTGAAGTGGACCAGCCAGTAGACGAAGTGAGACAAACATTAATCAAAAAAAAGATAGACACAAAAAGCTGGAGTAACTCAGCGGGACAGACAGCATCTCTGGAGAGAAGGAATGGGTGGCGTTTCGAGTCGAGACCCTTCTTCAGAGTTCTCGACCCGAAATATCACCCATTCCTTCTCTCCAGAGATGCTGCCTGTCCCACTGAGTTACTCCAGCTCTTTGTATCTATCTTCGGTTTAAACCAGCATCTGCAGCTCCTTCCTATACAAAATTACTCAAGTCAGGTCGAGTTTATTGTCATACGCAGAAGTACGGTGAGGTAGAAGTGCAAGAAAATCTTCCTTGCATGAGTATCACGGGCCCATACACTCAGACAATACACAAAATCATAAATCATACAAGCGAGCAGAAAAGAAAAAGACTGCAAAAGCAAAACACTCCAGAGAAAGGTTTATTCAAGTCAAGTCAAGTCAAGTCAAATTTATTTGTCACATACACATACTCGATGTGCAGTGAAATGAAAGTGGCAATGCCTGCGGGTTGTGCACAAAAATAATTACAGTTACAATAAATAAAGTTAATAAGTTACTAAACATAGCACAAAAAGTGTCGACAAAAATTTAGTCTCTGGGGTTATCAAAGTTGACAGTCCTGATGGCCTGTGGGAAGAAGCTCCGTCTCATCCTCTCCGTTTTCACAGCGTGACAGCGGAGGCGTTTGCCTGACCGTAGCATCTGGAACAGTCCGTTACTGGGGTGGCAGGGGTCCCTCATGATCTTGCTTGCTCTGGATCTGCACCTCCTGATGTATAGGTCCTGCAGGTCCTTATAGCTAATATCCTCCAATCCATTCAGGTTCAGATCTTTCAGCCTGAGGAGGGGTTCTGACACGAAACCCTACTCCTTTTCTGCTGGCAGGGCCTGCATCCACAACATGAATAAATTATAACAATGACTCCAGTCCTGGCCTAAGCCCTCACAGCTAATGCATTCTGCCTTCCTCAATAAAGGCACTGACTTGATCACATTACCTGCCTATCCTGCTGCCATCGGCGATGCAGATGGATATGGGCTTCGAGATCTCTCTACAGTTCTTAAAGTCACACCATTTATTATGAATTCCTTTGCCATTTTATTGCACACCGAACAAGTCTATCGATAATAGACACAAAAAGCTGGAGTAACTCAGCAGGTCAGATAGCATCTCGGGAGAAAAGGAATAGGTGGCGTTTCGGGTCGAGACCCTTCTTCAGACCTATCGATAGCTTCCTGCCGCCTACAGCTTTCTGCCACACTTTGAATCATGAGCAAACCTAACCATCAGTTCCACATTTACATCTAAGTCACTCGTACACATAACACAATGCGAGAGACCTGGTACTGAACCTTTATTTATACAGTCTGTAGACTTTAAAGTGGCCATTCATCATTGCATTTGAGGGGAAAGAAAATCAATATTTTTAAACATAATTCCTCATGAATATTTGACTTTCTTCATTGATCTGTCAGTGAGGACTTTGCCAAAGAGCTTGCAGATCTGCAATCCATGCAGATTATATAAAATGTGCCACTCTGCTTGGTACCACCTCAAATGTTGAAAGTCAGACCTGACTTTCCCGTAATAAATCTATGCCTGATCGTTCCTGATTAATCTTGTTGATCTATCCATCCTCTACTATTCCGCTACTGATTTGCACCATACCCCCACTAGTACACATAACAGTTAGCTCGTCCATCTGGCACAAGTCAGGAGTCCCTTCTCAGAACACTCCTCCCGCTCGCCAGAAACCAAGAAGGATTGGAAGATGACAGTCAGAGCTTGTGCTGCTTTCTTCTGTTGGATTTCATTTATTTAGTTTAATTTATTATTGTCATGTTTAGGTTAGAAATACACAGACACACCGAGTCCACGCCAACCAGCGATCCCCATACACTGCACTGTCCTGCACACCAGCGACAATTTACAATTTTTATAAAAACCAAAGCTAAATTAGTCAACAAACCTGTATGTCTTTACAGTGTGGGAGGAAACCGGAGCACCTGGGGAAAACCCACACGGTCACGGGAGAGCGTGCAAACTCCGTACAGACAGCACCCTTAGTCAGGATTGAACCTGAGTCTCCGGCACTGTAAGCCAGCAATTCTACCACTGTGCCACCTTCCCGCCCATAGGTATATATAGTGAAATGCTGTCTTGCATGTATTTTAAGTGGGCCCTATTGATTTATATGTTCTTAATGGTGCCAGATACTTAATATGTAATATGCAATTCTTTTCATTTTTTCTCCTTAATGTTAATTTCCATCAATCTCCTCTCAGAGGTTGGAGTCATGTTGCATCTGACAATCGAACTGCATCATAGAATTATACTGTGACACAGAATCATGCCACGTAGATATTATCTTTCAGCTCACTGAGTCCTCACTAACTACCAAACAAGTAATTTAATCCTACAATATGGCATTTCAAAACTCCCCCAGATTCTACCACTCACCTACACATTCGGTCAATTTACAGTAGCTGATTAAAATCCCAACTCGCGTATCTTTGGCTATGGTACGAGGCTGGAAGAAGCTGGCTTTTACCACAGCGTTGACTTGCTTGTCAAACTTTAATGCAGAGTCAAATATCACGCCAAGGTTTTTGACATGAGGTTTGACTAGGTAGGATAGGCTTCCAAGGCTGCCTGTTATTGTTTTGATGGTCAGGGGGGCCGAATAGGATGACCTCAGACTTGCTCTCGTTTAGTTGAAGGAAGTTCTGTGCCATCCAACATTTTATGTCCTCAAGGCAGTGCATGAGGCTGATTAAATTTGACCGGTTGTTGGGTTTCAGGGGGAGATAAAGCTGTGTGTCATCAGCATAGCAGTGGAAAGAAATGCAGTGCCTTTGAATGATTTGGCCGAGGGGGAGCATGTATAGAGAGAAGAGAATGGGGCCTAGGATGGAGCCTTGTGGAACTCCGCAGGAGAGGCTAGCTGGAGCAGAGGAATAACTGCCTACGTTGATGGAGAAACTCCTATTTTTGAGGTAGGAAACGAACCAGCTCAGGGCAGTGCCATCAACGCCAACCCTGTAGACGGTCAATTAGGATGGCGTGGTCCACTGTATCGAACGCTGCGCTGAGGTCGAGAAGGAGCAAGATTGCACAGTCGCCGGTGTCGATGGTGAGAAGCAGGTCGTTGTGTACCTTCAACAAGGCAGACTCTGTGCTGTGGTGGGCCCTGAAACCTGACTGGAAACTTTCCAGGATGGTATTTTGGTGTAGGTAAGGCAGTAGTTGATTTAGAATTACCTTTTCAAGGACTTTTGACAGGAATGGCAGTTTGGAAATGGGTCTGTAGTTGCTAGCCAAGGTGGGGTCGAGGTTAGGTTTTTTCAGGAGGGGCTGGACCACTGCGTGCTTGAAACAGTTTGGAACAGTGCCGGTGGCCAGAGAACTGTTGATGATGGAGAGGATGCTGGGACCGGCTATTGCAATGACATCCTTCAGAAGGGCAGTGGGGACAGCGTCAAGGGGGCAGGTTTCAGGTTTCATAGTGGAGACAAGCTTTGCAAGGGAGGATAGAGTGACGGGTTGGAAACAGTCCAATTTAGATGAACAGACCAGTGAGACAGCTAGGTCACGGGTGGGAGGGGAAATATTCATTCTAATGTTCTCAACTTTGCTAGTGAAAAATTTGGAGAATTCTTCGCTCTTAGCAGGGGACCCAACTAAGCTGGTACTGGGGGCGGGACATATGACAGAGGTAATTGTGCTAAATAGGACCTTGGAATTATGAGAGTTTTTGGAGATAAGGTCGTAAAGTATTGTGCTCTAGCAGACTTTACTGCTTCCTGGTATTTGAGAAGATTATTTCTCAGAATTTCGAAGGAAATTTGAAGCTTATCACATTTCCACCTCCAATCTGATTTTCTAGGATGGAGCTGCACTGTAAGGAGTTTGTACGTTCTCCCCGTGACCTGCGTGGGTTTTCTCCGAGATCTTCGGTTTCCTCCCACACTCCAAAGACGTACAGGTATGTAGGTTAATTGACTGGGTATATGTAAAAATTGTCCCTAGTGTGTGTAGGATAGTGTTAGTGTGCGGGGATCACTGGGCGGTGCGGACTTGGTGGGCCGAAAAGGCCTGTTTCCGCACTGTATCTGAAATATGAAAAAAATATGGAAATATTTGGCAGGAGAGAAAGGCTGAGATGCATCAAATATAATAGCGCTATGATCCGACAGACAAGCCTCAATCATTTCAATATTGCAGATTGGGAAACTAGACAATAACACTAGGTCGAGTGTATGGCCTAGCTTGTGAGTGGGTCCAGTGGTCAGCCATGATCATATTGAATGGCGCTGCTGGCTCGAAGGGCAGAATGGCCTGTTCCTGCACCTATTTTCTATGTTTCTATAATAGGACTCTTACCTTAAATCCTATACTCAGATCCTCTCATGATAAAGGCCAACAATAATAACATTGAATTCTCCATTTTTAAGCAGCATTCTCACTCCCCCTCTCTTTTCTCTGCCTCCACCACCCTGGTTCTACCACAATCTGCCCCTCTTCACACACACCCCCATTCCATTCCACCTATATTCACCCCCCCCCTTTTTCTTTACATGTCACCCCTCCTCGTACCTCATCTGACACCCTTGTCATCTTGAGCCTTTGTCACTTACTCTACCCCTCACCTCTCTCAACCGAGCAGTTGCCAGGCATTGTCCAGCTTTCTCCTCCCTACTACAATCAGTCTGAAGATGGGTCCCAACCCGAAATGTTGCCTATCCATTCCTTCTACAGACTCTGTCTGACCTGCTGAATTACTCCAGCACTTAATGTTTCATTCAAGAGTCAAGCACCTGCACTTCCTTGTGTCTATATCACTTGCCTTCCGAGCTGCTTTCTACATATGCATATTGACTGCCAGTATAAGATGTCTAAGGACACCAATTTCTCTATGAACCACAACATTTCCTGATCTCTTGCAATCTATCGCTTATTCGCAGATTATTCTGGATTTGTAAAAAAAAGAGAAATTTTAAAAGCTATTTTCACACAGGGTCACACAGGCATATATGGAACAAATTGCTTTAGAAAATGGTTAAGGCAGATACCATAACAACTTTTTTTAAACATTTGGATAGGTGCATGAGAGGAAAGATTTGGAAGGGTGTGGGCCAAACGTGGGCAAATGGGGCTGGGTCGATGGGCATCTTGGTCGGTGTGAAAGAGTTGGGCTGATGGGACTGTTTCCACGCTGTGTGACTCTACGATGATATGTTGGTTCACTCCCAACCACACCTGGAGTACTGTGTGCAGTTTTGGTCTCCAAATTTGAGGAAGGACATTCTTGTAGCGTAGGTTCACCAGGTTAATTCCCGGGATGGCGGGACTGTCGTATGTTGAATGAATGGAGCGACTGGGCTTGTATACACTGGAATTTAGGATGAGAGGGGATCTTATTGAAACATTTAAGATTATTAAGGGATTGGACACGCTAAAGGCAGGAAACATGTTCCCGATGTTGGGGAGTCCAGAACCAGGGGCCACAGTTTAAGAATAAGGGGTAGGCCATTTAGAATGGAGATGAGGAAAAACTTTTTCAATCAGAGAGTTGTGAATCTGTGGAATTCTCTGCCTCAGAAGGCAGTGGAGGCCAATTCTCTGGATGCTTTCAAGAGAGAGTTAGATAGAGCTCTTAAAGATAGCGACGTCAAGGAATATGGGGAGAAGACAGGAACGGGGTACTGATTGTGGATGATCAGCCATGATCACAGTGAATGGCGATGATGGCTCGAAGGGCTGAATGGCCTACTCCTGCACCTGTTGTCTATTGTCTATTGTTAACCCCTGATTGTCTGCGATCAGCCAAGCCCAACATATTCAAATTACATGCAGAGAAAACAAAGAGCTGCAATATCCTGGATCTGGTCACTGCCTGATCTCACCAACCCATAGTCCCTATCCTCCTGCATTAACTCCTCCCGATAATGAGACCTGGACACGCTGAACCTCAGTGCAGGTGAGGCGTTCCAGGAAGCAGAGTGGGTCCCATACCTGGTTCAGGCCTCTGGTAACAGAACTGTAGACAATATTCTAGGAGCAGTCTCACCAAGGTTCCTTCGGACTGCAATAGGACACTTACATTAAATCCTGTACTCAGATCAAGGCCAACAACATGAACATTGGAATCTCCAATGTTAAGCAGCATTCTCACTTTTCTCTGCTTTTTCTACCACAATCTGCCCCTCTTCACACCCCCCCCCCCCCCCCCCCGCCCCCATTCTATTCCACCTCTGATATCAGCGGACTTGGTGGGTCGAAGGGCCTGTTTCCGCACTGTATCTCTAAACTAAACTAAACTAAACACCCAGTCAATCGGTGATGGATCGTCATGGGCAAAGGTCTTTGGAACTGTTCTAACTGTTTCTGATGTCAGAACCAATTAAAATCTACTCAAGTGGATTCAACTTTCCTTTAAAAAAAGCACATAATCTTCTTTTAAAAAGTTATAATAATTAAAAGCATCTTAAAATAATGGAAAATAAAAATAATATAGTCATAGACTCACTGGATCATACAACATGGAAACTGGCCTTCCAATATGCTCCATCTAGGTTAGTCCCATTTGCTCGCATTTGGTCCATATCCCTCCAAACCTTTCCTGTCCATGGACCTTTCCGTGTACCTGCCTGTGGTAATGTGAGCAAATCACTTCCCTTTCCTGACCTTCTGACCGACTCTGGATGACCCCATTCACCCAGGTGAGTGAAGATCCCTACTCCAGCCAGGGTGCAGCAGAGCTGAGGAGTGGGTGTGAGGTATATTACCCTCTTTCCTCAGTGCTCAGTGGGGACTCCAGCAGCAGGGAGGGGATGCTGTGCTCTGGCCTCTTGACTCCAGGTCAAATCCGACCCCTATCTTTGACCACCAGCATTTAGAAGTCTGATCAGAGAGCTGGTGGTTTTGTGAGGGTCTCCAAATAAGGGCAAGCTGGACCCAGACTTCTGTGCCACAGTTAAATAGATGCTTATAAGCTTTTGAAGAGAAAGGAACAAGAAAATGATTCATCGCTATCCAGTGACCTCTGCTGGTGAGTTTGTAAATTTGGTGCTTCCTTATTAAACACTGCAAGTTGATATCGAAGGGAGACACAAAATGCTGGAAAGGGACAGGCAGCATCTCTGGAGAGAAGGAATGCACGATGTTTCAGGTCGAGATCCTTCTTTTGTGTCTACCTTCGATTTAAACCAGCCTCTGCAGTTCTTTCCTGCTGCAAGTTGGGAGTCTCTCTCCACCTTATGGAATATTGATCAGATGTGAGCAATCAGAGATTTCTATTGGTGTTTCACTGAACGATGGCTTGAAGGTGGCAAGTTCTCCATAGCTGAATAAATCAACACATTTGCAGAATGTGGTGTGTTTTGTTCACGCAGACGTATGGGCTCCAGATGGCTCGGATTAGCGGCGTTTGCTTCGGCTGGGCTGCTTAATTCTCCAAGCTCTTAAATTCATTCCAGATCACAAAACAGCAAAGATAAAGAAATGTTATTTCGTCACCAGATTATTGCTCAATATTCTGAAAACATGAATTATAAATTACTGTAATCCAACAATTTTTTCATATACTTGGATTCGTGCAATTGATACATTCTGTGCTGACAAGAATCAGCGACAATTTCTCTGTCTCTCGTGTTTCCTCTGTAGGGGCCATCAACCTAACATCTGCTAATGCATTCGATATAAAAGGTTTCTGCAACTCGTCCATAAAATATAATCACTTATTTATGGGTCTGCCATAAAGTTCTGTCTGTGCTTTATTCATTTTGCTAATTACAGCAATATGTCACATCATTGGATCTAAATATGGACTAGGAACCTGTGAAGACCATTCAGCCCCATAGGCACAGCCTGCCATTCAATGACACCGAGGATAATCTTCATCCTAATTTCATCCGCCCACCTTGCCTCCACAAATGTTCATATTCTTAACTCGTAACCCTCGTTCAATCTCAGTTTTAACATCTTCAAGTGGCCCATGCTTAAACAGCATCTGAGGCTGAATGTTCAAGATTCTCTTTTTTTTCTCATTTACATTTATTTTTATTGATTTTTCACAGAGATATATACAAAACAGTACAACACCATCAACATAAATACAATAAAAATAAGGAAAAAAAAAAGAATAAGATACCAAATAAAAAATAAAAAAGTAACAATGATTGGTTATCTGGAGATATTTCAATATTCGTAAAAACATACGATCTAGTTCTATATAACACAATCTTCCAATATCTAGCCAGGCATTTATCTAGTTGGTGTCATGGCTCAAATAAACGATCCATTTTTCCCAGATGTTCTCAAATGAATTCTCCTGAAGAAGGGTCTCGACCCGAAACGTCACCCATTCCTTCTCTCCTGAGATGCTGCCTGACCTGCTGAGTTACTCCTGCATTTTGTGAATAAATACCTTCTCCTTGACAGTATGTCAGTTTCTCCATAGTAAAGATGTCTCGCACACTTTCTAGCCACTGTTCCTGTTTTGGGCCTTTTTCATTAAGCCACTGCCTGGTAATGGCCTTCTTACTTGCTGACAGTAAAACTTTAATCAAGTAGGTATCTTCTATCTTCACAATATCTTTAATGCACCCCAGATACATCACAGGGCAGGTATTTGGGGATTTTATAACCCAAGATATTTTTAACAACTGCGTTAACATTTTCCCAGTATGGCCTTATCTTTGCACAGTTCCAGAAAATATGTGAGTGGTCAGCCTCCATACTGCCGCACAGCCTCCAGCTGTGTTGTTGACCAGCAGGTTGCCTGCTTTTTATTTTGGGTGTTATAAAAAGGCGAGTTAAATTCTTCCAGCAAAGTTGTCTCCATACTAGTGAGTTTGTGGATGAGCATTGTGTCTGACACATTTGATACCACTCTTCTTCTGTTAATTGAATCTTTAACTCTGCTTCCCATTTTATCATATCATATCATATACATACAGCCGGAAACAGGCCTTTTCGGCCCACCAAGTCCGTGCCGCCCAGTGATCCCCGCACATTAACACTATCCTACACCCACTAGGGACAATTTTTACATTTACCCAGCCAATTAACCTACATACCTGTACGTCTTTGGAGTGTGGGAGGAAACCGAAGATCTCGGAGTAAACCCACGCAGGTCACGGGGAGAACGTACAAACTCCTTACAGTGCAGCACCCGTAGTCAGGATCGAACCTGAGTCTCCGGCGCTGCATTCGCTGTAAAGCAGCAACTCTACCGCTGCGCTACCGGTGGAGTGTTGACTCCCCACTGCTTCCCACCAGAGCTTGGTAGAATAGCAGAGATGAGCCGAGACCCCGTTCAAGATTCTCATTACCCTTTGGATGAAGATGTGGGGTTTTTTTTACACCACCAGTAAATTAATGTTTTCACAGAGGAGATAATTTTAAGTTTGCAGACTGGAAATGGTTTTACCACCACTTTTAATAGTGAGGGCAGCATAGTGGGACCGCTGGTAGAGCTGCTGCTTCACAGCGCCAGAGACATAAGTTCGATCCTGTCCGTGGATCCTGTTCGGGGTGCTGTCCGTGCGGAGTTTGCAAGTTCTCCCTTTGACCACAAAGTTTCCTTCTGGTCCTCTGGTTTCCTCGCACATCCCAAAGGCATGTGGGTTTGTGGGTTAAATGGCCACTAGTGTGTAGGACGTGGGAAAGTGGGAAAGCAGAACAAGTGTGAATGGGTGATTGATGGTCGGCATGGATTCTGTGGGCTTGTTTCTATGCTGAATCTCTAAACTAAATCTTAAATATCTCAGTTAAATTACATTTTTTTACTCCACATTTAAGAGAAAACAATCTAATATTCTTGACGATAACTTGTCATTGTTACGTTATTCCTGATATCATTCTCGGTGAATTAGCCCTACAACAATAATCATGCACCCAAAGCTGAACACAGTACTACAAAAGGCATCTAACAAGCTTTACAATGGCTGTATGACTAAGGAAGGATTTTTCTTTCCATTTTTCATTTTAGTTTAGTTCAGATTTTTTAATATATTCGACATTTGGTTAAATCAGATCATGAAAATCTTTCAGATATGAATCGATGTATGACTTTTATAGTAGTTCACAACTAAACTGATAATGTCTGTAATACCTGTGTATTGAAGCACATCCATTGCTGCTATGTTTTTACCAATGTGAGTTGATCTTCAAGGGGGGTTCGTTCCAGTCACATCACAATTCAGCACACAGGTAGTTGAGCTGCATAAAAGGACACAAAGTGCTGGAGTAACTCAACAGGTCAGGCAGCATCTCGGGAGGACCTGGATAGCTAACGTTTCAGGTCGAGACCCTTCTTCAGACTTCAGGTCTGATAAAAGGTCTCGACCTGAAATGCTGAGTCTGAATAAGGGTCTCAACCCAAAAAGTTCCCAATCCATCTTCTCCAGAGAGGCTGCCTGACCTGCTGAGTTACTCCAGCACTTTGTGTTCTTTTGTGCATCAACCCGCATCTGCAATTCTTTGTTTCTAGTTCTGTGTGTCATAACACAAATTCTGTGTGTCATAACACAAATTAGATATAACAGGATTGATGAATTAGGGAAGACTTTTAGTATTGCACAAGCTGAACTGCTTCGAACACATCCTCTATTGGTACTAGAGGAACACTTAAAAGTAACTTTGGAAATTGACAAGCAGAAAAGTAAGCTGTCTTGTAAAAATAAATCTGGGGAAATAAAAGTGTTTCCACCTGACCACAACTAGTCACAGTTTCACCACAGGTGGCCATTGAAATTGACAACATTCGCTTCGATGGGCATTTGTGCAATGATAGTCTATTTAACAATGTAACATGCACGCTTCAGTATTTTTAGCTTGCAGTAACAAAAATTAACTTTCAATATTTAAAAATCTTGTGGCAGAAATTACATTGTTATTGTGAATCTGAAACCCTCTAGCCCCAAACCTCCTTTTCCCCATTGGCATATTTTTTTTATAATGCATTTTTCTACAACATGCGGTTTCTTAGAAATGCAACAATCACGCCTAGATAAGACCTAGCCTGCATTATATTACATGTCCAACAGACATATGTGGGTTGGTCAGAGTTCGCTGCACATTAATCACAGATATAAAGGACTACGTTCTGAGAACAAAGTGCCTCGTTGAATTTATAAGCTCTGTGACCAATTCAGTGTTCTATTGATATATTTTTTAAAACCCTGAAACTTTAATTAGATTAATAGAACACAAGCAAATAGGGCACTTGTCCCCTTAACCAGCCTGCTGGTCAATACAGCCATGGCTAATCTGCCCCAAGCTTCTACTCCTCCTCTGTTCCAGATCCACATAGCCCTCACTTTTCCAATTGTTCAAACATTGATCTATCTTCATTTTAAACACTTTAACTATCAATCCTCCACAACTCTCTGCATTAAAAAATTCAAAGATTCACTGGCTTTTGTGAGAAGGATTTTCAAGGTACCCATTTTAAATGAATAACCCCTTATCTTGAAAGTATATCCCTCATTCAAGACTCTCCAAATGGTGATCAAAAATCTTGACATCTACTCTGTCGGGTCCTCTGAGGATCCTATTGCTTTCACCATAGTCCTGTAAACTCCAGGAGATACAGACCAACCTGTTTATCCTTCCTTGACAGAGTAATCCTTTCATTCTATGTATCGGTCTGCTGAATGTCTTTTGGACTGTTTCATAATTTATGTATTCCTTTATTTGTCCCACACCGGGGAAATTTACAGTGTTACAACAGCAAAGTGGATAGCAACAGATCATTCATTATAAATAAAAGTAAAGACAAGGATAAATTGTCATCAATTTACTGTGTATTCCTTAACTGTTACTGTTGACTCATCTGCTGGGAGCAGTGCTGGTTGTGCAGTCTCACAGCAGCAGAAGGAAGGACCTCCGATATCTCTCCTTCACACACTTGGGGTGAAGGAGTCTGTCACTGAAGGAGCTACTCAGTGCAGTGACAGTATCCTGCATGGGGTGGGAGTCGTTGTCCAGCAGCGATGTTAGCTGCTCTCTCCCACCACCTGCACTGAGTCGAGGGGGCAACCCAGGACAGAGCTGGCCTTCCTGACCAACTTGTCGAGTCTCTTCCCCTCCGCTGCTGAGATGCTGCTGCTCCAGCGGACCACTCCATATAAAATGGCCGATGCAATCACCGTGTTGTAGAAGGTCCTTAGGAGTGCCCCCTGCACTCCAAAGGACCTGAGTCTCCTCAGCAGATAAAGTCTGCTCTGGCCCTTTCTGTGTAGCGCATTGGTGTTTTTGGTCCAGTCCAATTTGTTGTTGAGGTAGACACCCAGGTATTTATAGGAATCCACCCTCCCGATGTCCATTCCCTGGATGTTCACCGGTGTCGGGGGGACCTCGCTGCGCCTGCGGAAATCCACCACCATCTCCCTGGTTTTCCCCGCGTTGATCCGGAGGCAGTTCCGCTGGCACCAGTCCACAAACTCCTTGATCAGTTCTCTGTACGCCCTGTCCTCGTCGCCCGTGATGAGGCCGACGATGGCAGAGTCATCAGAGAACTTCTGTAGATAGGAGTCTGCAGAGCTGTGCCTGAAGTCCGCAGTGTACAGGGTGAACAAGAATGGAGCTAGCACTGTTCCCTGTGGAACCCCAGTGCTGCAGACCACCCTGTCCGAGACCAGGTTATACTGTGGTCGGTTGGTGAGGTAGTCCAGAATCCAGGATGTGGGGTGGTGATCCACTCCTGTGCGCTCCAGCTTGCCCCCCAGAAGCTCCGGCTGGATGGTGTTGAATGCACTGGAGAAATAAAAAAAACATGATTCTCACAGTGCTATCCAGCCTCTCCAGGTGTGAGAGAGCTCTGTGTCGTAGGTAGATGATGGTGTCCTCCACCCCGATGCGAGTCTGGTAGGCGAACTGCAGCGGATCCATTGATGGTCTCACCAGGGGGCGGAAATGGGTGAGGACCAGACGCTCCAGTGTCTTCATCAGGTGTGATGTCAGTGCCACCGGCCTGTATTCCAATATTACTATGCTATTTCTTAGGTAAGAGAATCAAAATGCATAGTGTTCCAAGTGTGGCCCTGTACAATTGTAACAAAGCTTCCATATTTCTAAACGTCAACCCTTTTGTAATAAAAGAGCTTCTTGTTACAATTGAGAAATTCAAACTCTCTCCCAGTGTGGCATGGTTGCACAGCAGTAGAGTTGCTGCCTTTCAGCACCAGAGACCCGGGTTCCATCCTAACTACGGGTGCTGTCTGTATGGAGTTTGTATGTTCTCCCTGTGACCGTGTAGGTTGTCTCCGGGATCGCTGGTTTCCTCCCACATTCCAAAGATGTGCAGGTATGTAAATTGTCCCCTGTGGGTGGATAGGCCTAGTGTGCTGGGATCACTGGTCAGCAGGGACTCGGTGAGCCGAAGGGCCCGTTTCCGCACTATATCTCTAAAGCAAACTAAAGCAATAATCACCATTATATATTTTAGCCTGCAAAGCAAACATGAATAATCATTAGCCGTTAAAATTATATCTTTTTTTGTCCATCCACCAGTTTCAGGACTTTTTTTAATTGAATCATTAAATCTTTCTATTCATCTCCAGGTTTGTGCTTTTTACATTTAAAAAAAAATGCTCATATCCATCTTTTTTGTGTTTTATGTATATTTACTCATTCATTGGCATCTGAGCATCATTGGCAAGGTCGGCATTTATTGCACATCCTTGTTTGTCTTTGGAACATGGCAGTGTGCTGTCTCCCTGAAACGTTGCACTCCTTCTGGTGAAGATTCCCCCACAAAGTGCTGTTTGGGAAGGAGTTCCAGGATTTAGACCAATTGACAATCCTGCTGTATTTCCAAGTCAGGGTGGTATGGGACTTGGGAGGGAACCTGCAGGTGGTGGTGTTTCCATGTGCCCACAGTCCTTGGCAGTGGGGTTGTGGGTTTGAGAGGTGCAGTCGGAACAGCAAGGATGGGTAATGCGCGGGGCATTTTGTAGATGGTACATATTGCAGCCACCGTATCTTGGTGATGGAGGAAATGGACGTTGATACAGCCATTGTAGTGTAAGAAAATAACTGCAGATGCCGGTACAAATCGAAGGTATTTATTCACAAAATGCTGGAGTAACTAAGCAGGACAGGCAGCATCTCAGGAGAGAAGGAATGGGTGACGTTTCGGGTCGAGACCCTTCTTCAGACTGACATTGTGATACAGACATTGTGGGCCGAAGGGCCTGTTCCTGTGCTGTACTGTTCTATGGGCATTTAAGATGGTTGATGGCTGTGAATCAACTGAGTTGTTTTGTCCTGAATGATGCCAAACCTCTTCAATGTTGTTGGAGCTACATGCATCTAGACAGCGTGAATATTTGATCACATTCCTGATGTCTCTTTTTAGTTTTTGTTTAGTTTATTGTCACGTGTACGGAGGTACAATGAAAAGCTTTTGTTGCGCGCTATCCAGTCAGCAGAGAGACAATACATGATTACAATCGAGCCATTTACATGATAAGGGAATAACGTTTAGTGCAAGGCAAAGCGGGCAAAGTCCGATCATGGATAGTCTGAGGGTCACAAATTAGGTAGACAGTAGTTCAGCACTGCTCCCCGGTTGTGGTAGCATTATTCAGTTGCCCGATGGGAAGAAACTGTCCCTGAATCTGGAATGCAGGTTCAATCCCGACCTCAGATGACGTCTGTACAGTTTGTACACACCCTCCGTGATCACATGGGTGGCCCAGTTTCCATCAACCTCCCAAGATTTTCTGCTCGGTTCATTAGCAATTATATTGCCCCTAATTGGCAAAATAATCAATTGGGGAATTAGATGGGCACCTGAGAAAGAATGGACGATGAGTTAATGGAATTATTCTGCTGGGAGCAGGCTTGAACTTAATGAGATGAATGGCCTTCTTCTCTGTTATAATAATATGTCATGTCAATTCATCAGCCATTGAGATTGTATGACTTGGAATTACGTTGAACTGCCATTCACAACAATCCACTGAGAGGTGTTTCAGAGAGCATCGAAAGCAAGGCTTTAGAGTGAGTCATTAGCCAGCTGGATCCTTGCCAATGTCATTCAGGCTGAGCATATATATGTGTTGTTAGAAGATTAGTTCTCCATTTGCACAATTGTGCTGTGGGTGAATAGAAATCTCAGAGAATATCAGAGCTATTTCAGGACAAATCCAACAAAGAACTAGACGTATCGCCATCACTAACAGCAGCCTGGGTAAATTGGGCAGACCATATTCAGGACACCACCCTGACATCGGATCCCATCTGCTGGGGATTAGTGCTGCAGCCTACACTCAATTACAAAACCTTAAGTGGGCAGACCTCTTGTTAATGATCTAATGACAAGTAGAGCAAATGTCAATGCAATTAATGTACAAGGTCTTAAGTGTTGTTCGGTAAAGTCCCACACGCGTTGGCAAAGTATGTAACGCTGTATTATGTAAGGAGGCCATTTGGCCCTTCGAGCCATTCATTGTGATCATGGCTGATCATCCACAATCAGTAATCCGTGCCTGCCTTCTCCCCATTCCGCTAGCACCGAGAGTTCTATCTAACTCTCTTTTTAATTCATCCAGTGAATTGGCCTCCACTGCCTTCTGTGGCAGAGAATTCCACAAAATCACAACTCTCTGGGTGAAAAAGTTTTAAATGGCCTCCCCTTTATTCTAAGACTGTGGCCCCTGGTTCTGGACTCCCCCAACATTGGGAACATTTTTCCTGCATCTAGCTTGTCCAGTCCTTTTATAATTTTATATGTTTTTATAAGATCCCCTCTCATCCTTCTAAACTCCAGTGAATACAAGCCCAGTCTTTCCAATCTTTCCTGATATGACTGTCTCGCCATCCCGGGGCTTAACCTCGTGAACCTACGCTGCACTGCCTCAATAGCAAGGATGTCCTTCCTCAAATTAGGAGACCAAAACTGTACACAATACTCCAGGTGCGGTCTCACCAGGGCCCTGTACAACTGCAGAAGGACTTCTTTCCTCCTATACTCAAATCCTTTGGCAAAAGAACAAACCAGGAAAGGTAGTGCATCCGTGGCTAACAAGGGAAATCAAGGATAGTATTAAAACAAAAGATGAAGCATACAGATTAGCCAGAAAAAGTAGCATACCAGAGGACTGGGAGAAATTCAGAGTCCAGCAGAGGAGGACAAAGGGCTTAATTAGGAAAGGGAAAATAGATTATGAGGGAAAACTGGCAAGGAACATAAAAACAGACTGCAAAAGCTTTTATAGATATGTCAAGAGGAAAAGATTAGTTAAGGCAAATGTAGGTCCCTTGCAGTCGGAAACAGGTGAATTAATCATAGGGAACAAGGAGATGGCAGACCAATTGAACAAATACTTTGGTTCTGTCTTCACTAAGGAAGACATAAACCGTCTGCCGGAAATAGCGGGGGACCGGGGGTCTAATGAGATGGAGGAACTGAGGGAAATCCAGGTTAGTCGGGAAGTGGTGTTAGGTAAATTAAATGGATTAAAGGCAGATAAATCCCCAGGGCCAGGTAGGCTGCATCCCAGAGTGCTTAAGGAAGTAGCCTCAGAAATAGTGGATGCATTAGTGATAATTTTTCAAAACTCTTTAGATTCTGGAGTAGTTCCTGAGGACTGGAGGGTAGCTAATGTAACCCCACTTTTTAAAAAGGGAGGGAGAGAGAAAACGGGGAATTATAGACCTGTTAGCCTAACATCGGTAGTGGGGAAAATGCTAGAGTCAGTTATTAAAGATGTGATAGCATTACATTTGGAAAGTGGTGATATCATCGGACAAAGTCAGCATGGATTTACCAAAGGCAAATCATGTCTGACGAATCTTATAGAATTTTTCGAGGATGTAACTAGTAGAGTGGATAAGGGAGAACCAGTCGATGTGTTATATCTGGACTTTCAGAAGGCCTTCGACAAGGTCCCACATAGGAGATTGGTGTACAAACTTAAAGCACACGGTATTGAGGGTTCAGTGTTGAGGTGGATAGAAAATTGGTTGGCGGACAGGAAGCAAAGAGTAGGAATAAACGGGTCCTTTTCGGAATGGCAGGCAGTGACTAGTGGGGTACCGCAAGGCTCAGTGCTGGGACCCCAGTTATTTACAGTGTATATTAATGATTTGGACGAGGGAATTGAATGCAACATCTCTAAGTTTGCGGATGACACGAAGCTGGGTGGCAGTGTTAGCTGCGAGGTGGATGCTAGGAGGCTGCAGAGTGACTTGGATAGATTAGGCGAGTGGGCAAATGCATGGCAGATGCAATATAATGTAGATAAATGTGAGGTTATCCACTTTGGCGGCAAGAACAGGAAAGCAGAGTATTACCTGAATGGTGACCGATTGGGAGAAGGGGAGATGCAACGGGACCTGGGTGTCATGGTGCACCAGTCATTGAAAGCAAGCATGCAGGTGCAGCAGGCAGTGAAGAAAGCGAATGGTATGTTGGCATTCATAGCAAGAGGATTTGAGTTTAGGAGCAGGGAGGTTCTGCTGCAGTTGTACAGGGCCTTGGTGAGACCGCACCTGGAGTATTGTGTGCAGTTTTGGTCTCCTAACCTGAGGAAAGACGTTCTTGCCTTAGAGGGAGTACAGAGAAGGTTCACCAGATTGATCCCTGGGATGGCGGGACTTACATCTGAGGAAAGACTAGATAGACTGGGCTTGTACTCGCTAGAATTTAGAAGACTGAGGGGGGATCTTATAGAAACATATAAAATTCTTAAGGGGTTGGAGAGGCTAGATGCGGGAAGATTGTTCCCGATGTTGGGGGAGTCCAGAACCAGGGGTCACAGCTTAAGGATAAGGGGGAAGTCTTATAGGACCGAGATGAGAAAACATTTCTTCACACAGAGAGTGGTGAGTCTGTGGAATTCTCTGCCACAGAAGGTAGTTGAGGCCAGTTCATTGGCTATATTTAAGAGGGAGTTAGATGTGGCCCTTTTTGCTAAAGGGATCAGGGGGTATGGAGAGAAGGCAGGTACAGGCTACTGAGCTGAATGATCAGCCATGATCATATTGAATGGCGGTGCAGGCTCGAAGGGCCGAATGGCCTACTCCTGCACCTATTTTCTATGTTTCTATGTTTCTAACATGCCATTACCTTTCTTCACTGCCTGCTGTACCTGCATGTTTACTTTCAGTGACTGGTGTACAAGGACACCCAGGTCTCGTTGCACTTCCGTTTTTCCCAATCTGACACCTTTGAGATAATAATCTTCCTCCATGTTCTTGCCACCAAAGTGGATAACCTCACATTTATCTACATTATACTGCATCTGCCATGCATCATCCCACTCACTCAACCTGTCCAAGTCACCCTGCAACCTCCTAGCATCCTCTTTGCAGTTCACACTGCCACCTAACTTAATGTCATCTGCAAATTTGCTAGTGTTACTTTTAATTCCATCATCTAAATCATTAATACACATTGTAAATAGTTGTGGTCCCAACACCGAGCCTTGCGGCACTCCACTCGCCATTCTGACAGGGACCCATTTATTCCTACTCTTTGTTTCCTGTCTGCCAAGCAATTCTCTATCCATGTCAATACCCTACCCCCAATTCCATGTGCTCTAATTTTGCCAATTAATCTCCTGTGTGGGACCTTATGGCTTTCTGAAAGTCCAGATACACGACATCCACTGGCTTTCCTTCATCCATTTTTACATGTCACATCCTCAAAATTTTCCAGAAGATTAGCCAAGCAGGATTTCTCTTTCATAAATCCATGCTGACTTGTACCAATCCTTTTACTCTATCCAAATGTTCCGTTATTACCTCTTTAATAATTGACTCCAGCATCTTCCCCACCACTGATGTCAGGCTAACTGGTCTATAATTCCCCGTTTTCTCTCTCACTCCTTTCTCTAAAAGTGGGATAATATTAGCTACCCCTCCAATCCATAGGAACTGATCCTGAATCTATGGAACAGCATTCACCTGTCAGAGTAGGGTGTCAGATACAAGCCCCAGTAAAGGCACAATCACTCCAGCCAGCTGTAAGGTACGAAAGGAGCACCACACAGTCAGAAGTGTATAAAATCATGAGAGGAATAGATCGGGTAGATGCACAGAGTCTCTTGCCCAGAGGGGGTGAATAGAGGACCAGAGGACATAGGTTTAAGGTGAAGAGGAAAAGTTTTAATAAGAATCTGAGGGGTGACTTTTTCACACAAAGGGTGGTGGGTGTACAGAACAAACTGCCAGAGGAGATAGTTGAGGCTGGTACTATCCCGACATTTAAGAAACAGCAGACAGGTACATGAAGAAGGGTCTCGACCCGAAACGTCACCCATTCCTTCTCTCCAGAGATGCTGCCTGACCCGCTGAGTTACTCCAGCATTTTGTGTCTACTTTAGGCACATGGATAGGACTGGTTTGGAGGGACTAGTGTAGCTGGGACATGCTGGCCAGTGTGGGCAGGAGGGACTAGTGTAGCTGGGACATGCTGGCCAGTGTGGGCAGGAGGGACTAGTGTAGCTGGGACATGCTGGCCAGTGTGGGCAGGTGGGACTAGTGTAGCTGGGACATGCTGGCCAGTGTGGGCAAGTTGGTCCGAAGGGTCTGTTTCCACGCTGTATCACTCTATGACTCTAAATACCATATTTTTGAGTAAAATGACAAACCCAGGACCCAATTCTCCTCTTCTAGTGGACATGAAGATCTTTTGTCATTTCTCCAGTGAAATGTAGTCACATTCTTCCAGTAATCTGGCTCCTTTAGGTTGCTGTGGGCAGTGAATTAGACACCAGGTCTTTGGGAAACGTGAGGTGAACAGCAAGGAAAGAACATCAGGCCTAGCATGAAGGCTGATCCTTGTTTGTTGGACTGAGAAGTTTCAGGTACTCAGGGTGGCACGGTAGCACAGCGGTAGAGTTGCTGCCTCACAGCGCCAGACACCCGGGTTCGATCCTGACTACGGATGCCTGTCTGTACGGAGTTTGTACGTTCTCCCCGTGACCTGCGTGGGTTTTCTCCGATATCTCCGGTTGCCTCCCACACTGCAAAGACGTACAGGTTTGTAGGTTATTTGGCTTGGTATAAATGTAAAGATTATCCCCAGTGTGTGTAGGGCAGTGTTAATGTGTGGGGATCGCTGGTCAGTGTGGACTCGGTGGGCCGAAGAGCCTGTTTCCACGCTGTATCTCTAAACTAAACTAAAACTATGCTCTCCTCCTAACTAGTGAAAACAGACAGTGCTGGGAATAGACAACAGGCCAGGCTGCATCTGTGGAAAAAGAAAGAGTTAAGACCCTGTCCCAGTTAGGCGCTTTTTAAGGCGACTGTCATAGTCGTAGCAAGTAGCCGAAAAACCGGCGACTGGACCCCCCCACGACAATGTCCATGACAAGCTACAACAACCTACCACCTAGTCGACGTCAAGCTACGGCAAGCTACCGACAACCGGCGACCCAATCGTCGCAAGTAGAACGTCCACCTATGACCGCACCTACGACAACCAACGACCACAGAGGTGACAACCCATGACAACCGAAGTCAACCTACGTCCACCCGCGACAAGCTACGACAGGCTATGACCCTGAAGACTAAAGACAACTGAAGACAATTCACGTTTCACCCAGTTTCCTGATAAAAGGGAGTGTACGGTTGGGTTTCCAATCATTCTGCATCGTGATTATTTGAAAGTGATGCCATGAGAAACTACTCTGAAATACAAGAACTTCGTACATCAATTTTCCGTCAAAATGTCAAGAATTTCCTTTATTGATATTCAAACAAAATTTTTTAAAAGGTTGATAAGAACATACAACAGTGCATACAAAAATATTGTAATAAACTTCAATAAATTTCAATAAACTTCAAACTTCAAACTTTAAAATTCAAACTTTAAACAGAATACAAGTACAAAACCTAACATCATTTATGGACACATTACACTGATGGATGATCAGATCAAGTCCACACTTGGAATTCGCCGAAGTCAGCACCAATGACAACCTACGTCACCTGGCGACAACCTACGACAGCGCCCACATCAGGAGACTTCAAGCTACGATCATTGGTGTCAAACCAACAGTCGCCAAAAAATGTAATCATTTGCAAAATCCAGCGGCGACCAGAAAAATGCTACGACTCTTTGGAGACGACTCACGACCATGCCCGCGACACCCCGATGACCGTGTGGTGACAGACTAGTCACCTATAGTCGCCTAAAACATCGCCAAACTGGGACTGGGGCTTTATATTTCAAGTTGATGAACCTTTACAACTTCTCCCCATCAGTGCTTAGTTTAGTTTAGAGATACAGCGCGGAAGCAGGCCCTTCAGCCCACCGAGTCCGCACTGACCAGCGATCCCCACACACTAACACTACCCTACACACACTAGGGGCAATTTACACTTATACCAAGTATACAAACCCAAGCCAATTTACCTACAATCCTGCATGCCTTTGGAGTGTGGGAGGACACCGAAGATCTCAGAGAAACCCACACGGTCACAGCGAGAACGTAGAAACTCCATACAGACAGCCATCGCACTCTGGATCTACCTGGGTCTCTGGCGCTGTAAGGCAGCAACTCTACCGCTGCGCCACCGTGACATTCAGTGCTAGGGTGGGGGTTGGGTGTGGAGAAGGGGAGCAGGCAAAAATGCAAAGCAAAGTAAAGGAACGCCGCAGTGGCCTTAGTGAAATCCGGGAGTCTCCATCCCACCTCCTCAAAATCGCTAATCAAACTCCAGGAAAGAAAATTGCTGCAGCTTTCCTCCAACAGCTTGAGCACATGGAATGGGATTGTTCAGAGAGTTGCCAATCTGCAGGGGAACGAGTGAGTGGGTGAGTGAGTGAGTGAGTGAGTGAGTGAGTGAGTGAGTGAGTGAGTGAGTGAGTGAGTGAGTGAGTGAGTGAGTGAGTGAGTGAGTGAGTGAGTGAGTGAGTGAGTGAGTGAGTGAGTGAGTGAGTGAGTGTGAGCTTTGCCCATGCTGGATGGGCACTGTAACGAGTATAGGAGACCGAGGCCAGTAGACTACCACAGCCCCAGTTGTCCAACTCCCACCTCTCTTTTCCAGCTTTCTCGCCCCCACTCCAATCAGTCTGAAGAAGGGTCCCCAACCCAAAATGTCATCTGTCTGTACCCTTCCGAAATGCTGCCTGACCCACTGAGTTCATCCAGCACTTTGTATTTTACTCAAAATTCCAGCAGATACAGTTTATTGTGCCTCCACCTTCACCAACGTCATCAATGGCCCTGCTCCCATCATCAGGTCAGGATGGTGATTGATAATTGTGCAATGTCCAATTCCATTTACATCTTCTCAGTAAATGAAGCAGTCTCCGCCCGCGTGAAACAACAACTAGTCAACATTCCAGCATGGGTTTATAAATGGCAAATAACACTGGTGCTACGAAAATGCTCAGCAGTGCCCACTGATAGCAATAGAGGGGTTAACCATCTATCCTTGATATTCAATAGTATTACCATGGTTACCAGAGCTGGTCAGAGCTAGGTCTCCTGAGGCAAGTGACTCACCTCCTGACTAAGTTTAGTTTAGTCTTGTTTAGTTTAGAGGTATAACGTGGAAACAGACCCTTCGGCCCACCGAGCCTGCGCCAACCAACAAACACACGTACACTAGTTCTATCCCACATACCAGGAACAATTTACGGAAGCCAATTAGCCTCCAAACCTGCACGTCTTTGGAATGTGGGAGGAATCCGGTGCTCCCAGAGAAAACCCTTGTGGTCACAGGGAGAACATACAAACTCCGTACAGACGGCACCTGCAGTCAAGATCGAACCCGGGACTCTGCCGCTGTGCCACTGCGCTGCTCCTTCCACAATCTGCACAGTATAAGTCAGGAATATGATGGAATAATCTCCACTTGCCTGGTTGCATTCAGCTCCAACAACTGTAGCTCAACACCATCCGGGATAAAGCACCTCACTGTATTAGTTCCCCAGTAACCACCCTAAACATTCATTACCTCCACCTCTGGTGCATAGTGGAGCAGTATGCACCATCTACAAAATGCACTGCAGTATCATGTCCCCGTGCTTCGACAGCACCTCGCTCTCTACCACCATCTCTACCACAGGGCGGCACGGTGGCGCAGCGGTAGACTTGCTGCCTTACAGCGAATGCAGCGGCGGAGACTCAGGTTCGATCCTGACTACGGGTGCCGTCTGTACGGAGTTTGTACGTTCTCCCCGTGACCTGCGTGGGTTTTCTCCGAGATCTTCGGTTTCCTCCCACACTCCAAAGACGTACAGGTTTGTAGGTTAATTGGCTGGGCAAATGTTTTAAAAAATTGTCCCTAGTGGGTGTAGGATAGTGTTAATGTGCGGGGATCGCTGGGCGGCATGGACCCGGTGGGCCGAAGGGCCTGTTTCTGCGCTGTATCTAAATCTAAAAAAAAAATCTCATTTCTACCACCAAGCCGACAAGTGCAGCAAGCTCATGGGAACACCACCCACTGAAGGTTCCTTTTCAGTTTCACCACATCTTGATTTGGAAACATATTGCATTTCCTTCATCCCTGTTGCATCTATATCTTGAAAGTTGCTCGCCAGCAGTACTGTGGGAGCACCTTCAACATGACTGCAGTTTGAAACACCACACTCTCATGGATAACTACAGAAGGGCAATAAATGTTGTATCAGTGAGTGGGTGACATCAAGAGCAAATTCAAAATGCTTGATTATCACAGCAGAACAGAAAGAACAGATTATAAAAAGGAGTATAAAACTGAGATAAAACGGATGCAGAACCGAGGAGATAAAGTTTTGGAAAGTGTATTTAAAATGAGAAAACAAAAATGAGAAAGACAGAGAGAGAAATCAACACTGCAGCAGCTTTGTGAGGATTTGGGGGTGTTGGTTTATGTAGGAGCAGAAAGGAAAATGCTATTAGGAATCTCAGAAGAATAATAGATCTCCAAACAGCAATAAAACTGACCTGCGCTATTAAAATGATGGCATAAAAATGTTGTTGCTATTGCTACTGGGAGCAATATTTGTCAGGTCCAACCCGACAGAACACAATGTAAAATGTCCATAAAGGTCAGATTATTTCTGAGCTATTTTGCTGGTGAATGAAAAAGGGAATTAAAAAGAGAGAAAGAGAAGGGGGCAGACCCTCTCAGTGACCCCCTAGAGTACTGTCTGTTTATTACTAAATGTAAAATAAACTCTTTTGAATCAAATTTGACAGGAAACAGAATGATTGCACTAATGGTTGAACTGCTCTTAACCCCAGCTGCCACATTCCCCTCAGGGTGTGGTGGGTAATAGCTGAAACACCTCGTAAAAGCCACCAGAATTTACAAATTGTGCTGATTTAAACAGCTGAACATCAATTCAGCCTGTCGGGCCACATCTGTGGCTCACACTGTACAGGGCAGCGTGGTGGCCGTGAGGAAGATTGCTCCTCTCCCACTGCTTCACCTCTTGTTTTGCTGCCAGGAGGAACAGTGGTCTTTAAAGGTAGGTGCACTTGCATTTCAAGATACTTTTGCACTAGTTCCAGTAATGCTGTGATTCTTCTGGAGTATTTCTCATAGAGTCACAGAGACAGAGATTAATACAGTGTAGAAGCAGGCCCTTCGGCCCAACATGCCCACACCGACCCAACTACACTCCCAGCTACATTCTTCCCACCTGCCTGTGTTTGGCCCATATCCCCCTGAACCAGTCCTATCCATGTACCTGACTAATTATTTATTTGGGATAGTCCCTGCCTCAACTACCTCCTCTGGCAGCTCGTTCCACACGCCCACCACACTTTGTATGAAAAGGTTACCCCTCAGATTCCTATTAAATCTTTTCTCCTTCACCTGAAACCAATGTCCTCTGGTCCTCGATTCACCTACTCTGGGCAAGAGACTGTGCATCCTCCCGATCTATTCCTCTCATGATCTTATACACCTCTATAAGATCACCTCTCATCCTCCTGCGCTCCAAGGAATAGAGTCGCAGCCTACTCAACCTCTCCCTACAAAATCTCCCTATAGCTCAGACCCTCTAGTCCTGGCAACATCCTCTCTGCACCTTTTCCAGCTTGATAACACTTTTCCTATAACATGGTGCCCAGAACTGAACACAATACTCCAAATGCAGCCTCACCAACATCTTATATAATTGTAACGTGACCTCCTTTCATGAAAGGTATCACATTTTTCCATTTGTATCAAAACGATTTTCAATTTAATACAGGTGCAGCAGCTTCACGTTGCGTGAAGCACTTTGACTTCCAACAACTGTTGTTGTCTTGCACCCAGTGTCCACACGAGAGCTTGCAGTCAGTAATTAAATAATTTGTCAGCTAAATGGTGTAGGATCATAGGTCATAGGTGATAGGAGTAGAATTAGGCCATTCGGCCCATCAAGTCTACTCCACCATTCAATCATGGCTGATGCATCTAATCCCATTCTCCTGCTTTCTCCCCATAACCTCTGACACCTGTACTAATCAAGAATCTATCCATCTCTGCCTTAAAAATATCCACTGACTTTGCCTCCACAGCCTTCTGTGGCAATGAGTTCCACAGATTCACCACCCTCTGACTTAAGAAATTCCTCCTTATCTTCCTAAAAGAGCGTCCTTTAATTCTGAGGTATTTATTTCACAAAATGCTGGAGTAACTCAGCAGGTCAGGCAGCATCTCAGGAGAGAAGGAATGAGTGGCGTTTCGGGTCGAGACCCTTCTTCAGACTGTAACCCATTCCTTCTCTCCTGAGATGCTGCCTGACCTGCTGAGTTACTCCAGCATTTTGTGAAATAAATACCTTCGATTTGTACCAGCATCTGCAGTTATTTTCTTACACTTTAATTCTGAGACTATGCTCCAGTCCAAGGCTCTCCCACTAGTGAGAACATCCTCTCCACATCCACGCATTCCTTCTCTCCAGAGATGCTGCCTGTCCCACTGAGTTAATCCAGCATTTTGTGTCTACTCTTCACATCCACTCTATCCATGCATTTCATTGTTCTGAATTTCAATGAGACCCCCCCCCACCCCCCCTCATTTTTCTAAACTCCAGCGAATACAGGCCCAGTGCCATCAAACGCTTGATGTAACTTGATGATTAATCCCAGAATCTTGTTCAGGAATTCTGAAGCATGCCAAAGTTATTTCTCATATCATATTGCGGGACACAAAAGATTTTGAGATGATTAAAAACAGAGAATAGGATTGTAGAAGGAGGGAGAAAGGAATGCCAAGGAATAACTGTTTTCATTTTAATCACAATGACACTGATTAATTACAGCATCTTGGAATGCATTCAACCATGAATTATAATCTGGCTCTGGATTCCTCAGCAAACTAGTAAATTATTCCTACTAGGAATATTTGGAGCAAGCTAATGGAATTCCCATCCTGTGTGGCTTCTCTGACATTTCTCTGCATTGTCTTTTGATCCAACCCACACATTGCAGAATCACAAACCCACAAGAAGCCTTTTTACCATCAGCCTTCACTTTCCTACATCCTGAAGGTTTTCAAAGCAGTTACAGTTTAGTTTATTGTCACGTGTACCGAGGTACAGTGAAAAGCTTTTGTTGCGTGCTAACCAGGCAGCAGAAAGACAATACATGATTACAATCGAGACATTTACAGTGTATAGATACATGATAAGGGAATAACGTTTAGTGCAAGGTAAAGCCAGCAAAGTCTGATCAAGGATAGCCAAGGGGGTAGATAGTAGTTCAGAACTGCTCTCTGGTTGTGGTAGGATGATTCAGTTGCCTGATAACAGCTGGGAAGAAACTGTCTCTGAATCTGGAGGTGACCTGGACTGACTGAACATAGAACATAGAACATAGAACAGTACAGCACAAGAACAGGCCCTTCGGCCCACAATGTCTGGGCCAAACATGATGCCATCATTTATCTACCTGCACATAACCAATATTTCTCTCTGAGCTACTCTCCAGTCCTCCATGACATCGCCTGTGGCTAGAAAAGGCGCAAGGATCTTTATCAAGGGTCCTGCAATCTGCCTTTCTCAATAACCTTGGATAAATTCCATCCAGTCCTGGAGATTTATCCACCTTAATGCTCTTCAAGAGCCACAACACCACCTCCTTCTTAATCTCAAACTGCCCTTGAATGTGAGTATTCTCCACACTGATCTCACTGTCCACCATGTCCTCTTCTCCTTGGTGCAGAGGGACTCGTTCAGTACCTTCACCTACATCCCCAGAGTCCAAGCACAACTTCCCTCCTTGAGTGGTCCAACCACTTCCCTGACTGCTTCTTGAGCAAATCCTTCACTTCCCATCTGAACACCAGTCTACATGAAGCAGCATTCGAACGAGACACCAAAGAAGAAATTGTCCCTGAAGTTTGGGAAATTTGGAAGAAACATCAAAACCAAACTTAATGGAGTCACGCAGCAGGGAAGCAGATCATTTGGCTTAAACCATCGAGCACCATTTACACTAATTCTTCATTGATACCAATTGTTAGTTTCTCCATATTTCCATCAACTCCCCCCAGATTCTACCACCCACCTACAGACTTGAAGCAATTTACAGGAGCCAACTAACCCGCCAACGCAGACGTCTTTGGGATATGGGAGGAAAGCAGGGTACCCCAGAGAAACCTGCATGGTCACAGTTCGAATGTGAAAACTCCACTCACAGAGCGCCTAGATCATGATTGAATCCAAGTCTTTGCAACTGGAGCTGCAACAACATAATGATTTATTTATTGTCACGTGCACCAGGTGCAGTGAAATACATTTTTTGCATACAGATAGACACAAAAAGCTGGAGTAACTCAGCGCGACAGGAGAGAAGGAATGGGTGACGTTTCAGGTCGAGACCCTTCTTCAGTCTCATTCCTATTTGTAGCAGCACAACAGAACATGTAAACAGTACTCTGTAAACTATAAAGTAAACAAAGAAAAAGTTCAGTGTATATATAACAAATAAACGATAATAGTGCAAAAGGTCAAGACCAATGTAGACCAATGTCTATGTAGTTCGGAGCTTATTTGGAGCTTGTAGTGTTGAATAGCCTGATGACTGAAGGGAAGAAGCTGTTCCTGAACCTGGACGTTACAGTTTTCAGGCTCCTATATCTTCTTCCTGATGGCAGAAGTGAACTGAGAGCGTGGCCAGGGTGGTGTGGGTTTCTGATGAAGCTGGCTACCTTTTTGAGGCAGCAACTCCTGTAAACCCCTTCGATGGTGGAAAGGTCGGAAACTGTGAGGGACTGGGCAGTGTTCACCACTCTTCACATTTTCCGTCGCTCCTACCACTTTGCCAACTACTTCATGCAGAAGTGATGAGAATATAGCACACACTGCCATGTGAAATGATTGAGGCAAATAGGATGGCAGCAAATGTGAAGCATGGGAAACAAGGTGTAGAGCATCTGAAACAAGGTGTAGAACATCAGTGTGTTATCACTGCAAATGCATGCACACAATCTGAGAACAACCTTCAACAAGCCAGACACCTTCTATATATTTTTACACCTTCTCCCTCTGTTTCCCACATATTGTCCTGTATGCTCTACCTCACTATAGCCTCTGGAAACCGCACACTAACTATACTGGTGACGTGACAGAACGTATTAAGTGGTCGGGTGGTTCTTAAAATTTGTCACAGTCGCTTTATCACACAAACTTGAATTGATGGACCTTGACCAGATTCGGAGAAAGAGTAGTGCAGTTCATTTTCGAATATCATCCTTTTACCTAATGTAGAGGGACCGTGCTAGCCTGACTACATCTGGAGCCGTGGATTATGATAAAGTCTTGGAACCCTTCAATTTCTACATAGAATGAATGGAGTCATTCCTCAAGGGGAAGACAATGAATGAAAATGAAGGCAAGGCTGTAAATTTGCCTGCTCAAAGCGAAGCCATACAAGGGAGCAGGAAAAATACTGTACCAACAGCAAAAGACAGTACCAAATCTCCTGGTGCCACATAGGATGTATTATGTTTCATTCACTGAAGTGATGGCGAGGTTGTAGGTGATGTAGAGACTTGTGGATATTCATATTGATATGCAGGGAATGGAGGGATATGGATTATATGCAGACAGATATGAGTTTGTCTTGGCATCATGCTGGACAGAGATATTGTTGACCAATGGGACTGCTTTTCTGCAAGACTGCTCTACTGTTCTTTGTTATAGAATCACTTCACCTCAACACTGTTGGAGATGGTAGAAAGGTACAAGTTAGGGAGCAGAAACCAAAGGACGGGCAAGACCATTAAGGATTGCACAGTTGTTGAGGAATGTGTGCAGGAGTAATTTTGGGAACTCAGTGAATTGGGAGCCATGCAACAAGTTCATGTGAGGTTTAACAAATTGGAAACCCTTGGATTATCTTTGATTGGACTTTACTGACTTTATCTTGCACTGAACATTGTTCACGTTATTCCCTTTATGATGTATCTGTACTCTGTGAATGGCTCGATTGTAATCATGTAATGTCTTTCCGCTGACTGGATATCATGCAACAAAAGCTGTTCACTATGCCCCGGTACTCCTGACAATAAACTAAACTCAAACAAATCAATCTAAATCATTTAATGTTGAAACATACTTGCAAACTCATCACATCAATGTAGATAGACATTGTTAATTTTGCTTGGCTGAGCACCTCCGCTCAGTCTGCCTCGGCCTACCTGATCTCCCGGATGCCAAACACTATAATTCCCCTTCTCATTTCCACACTGACCTTTCTGTCCTGGGCCTCCTCCATTGTTAGAGCAAGGACAAACACAAATTGGAGGAACAGCACCTCATATTTCGCTTGGGCAGCTTATACCCCAGCCGTAGGAATATTGATTTCTCTAACTTCAAGTAACCCTTGCATCCCCTCTCTCTCCGTCCCTCTCCCACCCAAATTGTTGTACTAGATTCAAAGTTGTCTTGTTGCGTCTCATTGGCTGTAACCCATTTTCGCCCAGCCCACAGCTAACAATGGCCTGTCTCCTTTCTCATCGTTACTTTTTTTGCATATCTTTCATTCATTTGTTCGATATCTCTCTATATCACCGTCCACATCTCGTTTTCCTTTCTCCTGACTCTCAGTCTGAAGAAGGGTCTTGACCCGAAATGTCATCTATTACTTTTCTCCAGAGATGCTGTCTGACTGGTTGAGTTACTCCAGCTTTTTGTGTCTATCTTCAGTTTAAACCAGCGTCAGCAGTTCCTTCCTACACATATCAATGGAGATGGTCTCCAAGACCAGGGAAGATTTTTTTCCAGTGAATAATGTCAGTATTAATGTTGAAGCAGCAACAAAGTCGGGAGCTCACACACTGGGCCTGTACCACAGAGGGTTTGGCATGGAAGGAGAGCCTGACAAGACAGCTGCCTGCAGTGTACTGGAGATCAGCATCCCAGGTCTGCAGCTGAAGAAAGAAAATGGCATCCAACTTCAGTCTGTAAGTGTACAAGCATGGAGAATGTCAGCCAAGTAGGTTAGTAATGTAAGGGAAGCACTAGTAATGGAAAGGCACGAAGAAAGGTTTGGGCAGGCGCCAGGTGAGTCATGGTGCCAGGTGAAAGAGGGCTCTGCCCTAGCCGGCTGCCTGCCCCTCCTCCGGCGTTTACATCCGCGCCCCGGGTGGTACTAGAGAGGGACTATGCAGCGTCCACAAGCATCCTGGAGGATTTCCGGGACCACTGGGTATACACCGATCAGCCAAAACGTTATGACCTGATGAGCCAAAACATTATGACTACCTGCCAAATATGGTGTTGGTCCTCCGTGTGCAGCCCCATGCGCAGCAGGGTGCGATGCACTGTGTATTGTGACACATTCTTCCCGTGACCACCATTAAAACTTTCTGTGACTTGTGCCACAGTAGACCTGCTGTCAGTTCAGACCAAACGGGATAGCCTTCGTTGCCCTCGCATACTGACTATACACAGTATGTGTGTGTGTGTGTGTGTGTGTGTATGTGTGTATGTGTGTGTGTGTGTATCATATGTATATAAATTTAAAAAAAATATATATATATTATATATAATATGTAATTAAGGGGATTGGAAGCTAATGTAAGCACTTTGTAATGACATCTGGATAGGTTGCTAGAGCAATACAAAGGTATGTTTAAGGATTGAATAATTGGTATTATGCGACACAAATTCCTCATATGCTAACACAAACATCAAGCCAATTTAATGTAGACTTAGATTGGTGCTGTAACATTAGGGTAAAGGAGAGGAGGATTTGAAACACCTCAAACTGCACAGAGAGATCAAGGGACATCCATTGTGGTGATGCTCAAAGCCGATTTATAATGCGTGTAGGGCATTCCTCGGCCAAGTCTGGACAACCAAACACATCACAAGATCGTCAAGTTGAGTCGAGTCTATTGTCATGTGCATAAGGACAGTGATGTACAGGTTCAATGAAAATCTTGCAGTCCCAAGAAAGGTTACAGACTGGAACTTCATCTGTACATAGACAGATCTGCCTTCGTGACCTGCTGAGATTTTCCAGCACTTCATATTTTGCGCAAGATTCCAGCATCTGCAGTTCCCTGCGTCTGCAATGAAAATTTGCTTGCACGATATTTGCAATGCACAAAGGATTATGCATGAATTATTTGTCAATTGCGCATAAATTCTGCAAGACTGTAAAAAATAAATAAATTGCCAGAAAAAAAACAAGACATTGGTGCAAAACACAAGTAGGAAAAATAACAAGTCCATGGTCGAGCAAGAGGTGGTCCATAGTGCTCCATGGTGGAGGTGGGATTAGGGTCATGTGAGTGGGATTCAAGAACCTGATGGAGGAAGAAAAGTAACTGTTCCTAAACCCGTTAATGTGAGGCTTCAGGCACCTGTACCTCCTGCCCAATTAATTGTTCAGTCAAAGATCTTTACATCATTGAACATGGTTCAGGTAGAAACATAGAAAATAGGTGCAGGAGTAGGCCATTCGGCCCCATAGGCCAGCACCGCCATTCAATATGAACATGGCTGATCGTCCAAAATCAGTACCCCATTCCTGCTTTCTCTAACTATATCTAACTCTCGTTTGAAAACATCCAGTGAATTGAACTCCACTGCCTTCTCTGGCAGAGAATTCCACAGATTCACAACTCTGTGAGCGAAAAGGTTTTTCCTTATCTCAGTCCTAAATGGCCTACCCCTTATTCTTACACTGTGACCCCTGGTTCTGAACTCCCCCATTATTGAGAACATTTTTCCTGCATCTAGCCTGTCCAATCCTCTAAGAATTTTGTATGTTTCTATAAGATCCCCTCTCATCCTTCGAAATTCCAGTGAATACAACCGGGTCGACCCATTCTTTCCTCATATGGCAATCCCGCCATCCCGGGAATTAACCTGGTGAACCTACGCTGCAATCCCTCAATAGCATGAATGTCCTTCCTCAAATTAGGAGAAAAAAACTGCAACTCAATACTCACCTGGGCCCTGCACAACTGCAGTAGGATCTCCTTGCTTCTCTACTCAAATTCTCTCGCTATGAAGGCCAACGTGCCATTTGCTTCCATCACTGCCTGCTGTACCTGCATGCTTACTTTGTGACTGATGTACAAGGTCACTGAAAGTGACAAGTCTCGTTGTACCTCCCCTTTTTCCTAATCTGACACCATTCAGATAATCTTGTTTTTCTTGTTCTTGCCACCAAAGTGGATAACCTCATATTTATCCACATTATACTGCATCTGCCATGCATCTGCCCACTCACCCAACCTATCCAAGTCACCCTGCAGCCTCATAGCATCCTCCTCGCAGCTCACCCTACCACCCAGCTGTGTGTCATCGGCAAACTTGGAGATGTTACATTTAATTCCTTCGTCTAAATCGTTAATATATATCGTAAATAACTGGGGTCCCAGCACCGAGCCTTGCAGCCTCACTGCCTGCCATTCTGAAAAGGACCCATTAATTCCTACTCTTTGCTTCCTGTCTGCCAACCAGCTCTCTATCCATGTCAATACCCTACCCCCAATACCATGTGTTCTAATTTTGCACACTAATCTCTTGTGTGGGTCCTTGTCAAATGCTTTTTGAAAGTCCAGCTACACCACATCCATTGGTTCTCCCTTATCCATTCTACTTGTTACATCCTCAAAAATGTCCAGAAGATTAGTCAAGCATGATTTCCATGCTGACTTTGACCGATCCCGTCACTGCTTTCCAAATGCGCTGCGATAACATCTTTAATAATTGACTCCAGCATCTTCCCCACTTCTGATGTCAGGCTAACTGGTCTGTAATTCCCTGCTTTCTCTTTTTTTCCTTAAAAAAACGGGGTTACATTAACTACCCCTATATATGTACATGTAGATATCAATTAAAAATACTGACACTATTTAAAATAATCTGGGTAACATGACTCAATCCAGAAAGGGCTTTCAGCCTGCACTAAACTGCCTTGGCGTGAACATTGCTCAGAATATTTCAGGCCATTACGGACAGTCATTAAAGTGAGTCCAGTTGTACTTCCATCGCCCAGGTAAGCTTGCTCACAATTGCTGCAGAGGAGGGAGATCTCCAAATACTTCAGCAGATGTTCAGGAGGCTTTATGAGGAGAAACTAAAGGACCTGAGGATGGACATTAATAAATTGATCAAAATATACAACAGCTGGAAGTAAGATCAGTCTGAGAAAGGGTCCCGGTCCAAAATGTCACCAGTCCATTCCCTCCACAGATGCTGCCTGTGACGCGTTGAAGTCCTCCAGCATTTTGTGTTTTAAAGTAGATAGACACACAATGCTGGAGAAACTCAGCAGGACAGGCAGCATCTAAAGCATCTGAAGGTCTTGATCCAAAACATTACCCGTCCCTTCTCTCCAGCGATGCTGCCTGTCCCGCTGAGTTACTCCAACATCTATCTTCAGTGTAAACCCACATCTGCAGTTCCTTCACTTTGTGTTTTAAAGTGATCAGCTCCACGCGTGAGATTTTGGAGATGCTGAGATTTGCCCGCACTTTCCCCTACATTTAACCGGGACTTACACTTATGTGTGATCTAGAAGATAAATCAAAATCTTCTTTCAAGATGCCAGAATTGGTTACCGACCCAAGGGCTTAGACTCCACTTGATACAGAGTGATACAGTGTGGAAACAGGCCCTTCAGCCCAACCTGCCCACACTGGCCAACATGTCCCAGCTACACTATTTCCAACTGCCTGCATTTGGCCCATATCCCTCCAAACCTGTCCTATCCATGTACCTGTCTAACTGTTTCTTAAACGATGGGATAGTCCCAGCCTCAACTACCTCCTCTGGCAGCTTGTTCCATACACCCACCACCCTCTGTGTGAAACAGTTACCCCTCAGATTCCTATTTTCCCCTTCACCTTCCTACTATTGTTTGTGTTTTGAGTAGTGTATGTGTGTATATATATGTGTGTGTGTGTGTGTGTGTGTGTGTGTGTGTGTGTGTGTGTGTGTGTGTGTGTGTGTGTGTGTGTGTGTGTGTGTGTGTGTGTGTGTGTGTGTGTGTGTGTGTGTACTTGTGTTTGTATATATACACACTGAACTTTTTTTTCACTCATTTATCATATTGTTTGCAGTGTACTATGTTTATATAGTCTGTTGTGCTGCAGCAAGTAAGAATTTCATTGTTCTATCTGGGACACATGACAATAAAACATTCTTAAACCTATGTCCTCTGGACCTCAATTCACATTCTCTGGACAAGAGATTGTGCATCTACCCAATCTATTCATCTCATGATTTTATACACCTCTATAAGACGACCCGTCTTCATCCTCCTGCGCTCCAAGGAGTAGAGTCCCAGCCTACTCAACCTCCTCCTATAGCTCACAGCCTCTAGTCCTGGCTACACCCTCGTAAATCTTCTTTGTACCCTTTCCAGCTTGCTAACATATTTCCTATAACACGGTGCCCAGGACTGAACATGAATTCTGGAAGTAATAGGTGTCGCTATCGATCAGCTGCCCTTCCTGTTTGTGCTCCCACACCCCCACCACATCCCAGAAGGGAAAAATGCCAGTCCCAGCCAAGTCATCATGCAAAGAAGACCTCCCATGAGAGGAGATAAGGAGGGGAGCAGATGGAAGGGCTGCAGGCACGGCGGGTGATTCGACTCAGACTACACTTGACTAATCTTCCTTCCCCTCACCCCATCTCCACTACCGCAGGCTCCAAAACTTGGCCGCTTATAAAAGTGTCGTCAGTGAAAGCTGTCAACAGATTCAGTCCTATCCACAGAGAGAGGGGGAGGTCCCAGGTTGTGAAAGGGAAGCTGGCAGGAGGTGACAGGGAACCACTTGCGTCCCTGAATCCCCCCTACCCCAGCACTGCTCCGGTTCTGCTTGTCAATGATCAGATCGGCTTTTGCTGTTTTTGTTCGGTTGCTTTTGGAGACAAGCTGGTGAGCAACACTAGCCATTTTCACAAGCACCAGTCGTCCTTGCGAACGCCGGCAGTGTGGAACTGATCAGGAAGACTGAGAGCCAGGCGCTGGACACAATGTGTTGTTGGATACACACGGCCCAAGCTGTCGGGCTCAGTTCTGGCAACGCACCGCACACGGGAGATGGGCAAATGCTTCGTCAGACACTGTGGTCCACATTGCTGGTGGCCATGATGCTGTTGCTAGCCAAGTGCCACTCGTCTTGGCACAGAGAGAGAACTGCTTTGGATTGCAACGGCAAAGAAAGGCAAATGGAGAGAGAGAGACGGTGAGAGGAGAGCGGAGGAGAAAGTGAGCAGGCGGAGAGGGGGATGAGGAGAGACGAGAGGGAAAAGAGGGTGGGTCAAGAGGGGAGGAGGAAAATAAATGAGCTGAAAGGAGAGCAAGAGCAAGCAGAGGGGGGAGGGGGAGGTAGAAAAAGAGCAAGCAGAGAGGGGAGGAAAGAGAGTAAACTGGAGAAGAGGCAGAGAGCGACAGAGAGGGGGAGGAGAGGAGAATGGGAGCAAGTGAAGAGAGGAGAAAGGGAGAGCGCAGTGTGGGGAGAACTAGATTGAACAGAGAGGGGAATAGAGAATAGAGAATGAAGAGAGGACAGCAGGAGTGAGAAGAGATAAGAACTGGGTGGCAGAATGTGAGTGAGCAGGGAAAAAGGAAAGGTAGAGCAAGGGAGACTGAAAGAGAGAAACAGTTCAGTTCAGCAGTTTATTTTATTACCTTTTGTTGCGTGCTATCCAGTTAGCAGAAAGACAATACAGCAAAGTCCAGTCAAGGATAGTCCCAGGGGCATCAAAGAGGTAGATAGTAGTTCAGGACTGCAATCTGGTTGTGGTAGGATGATTCAGTTGCCTGATAACAGCTGGGAAGAAACTGTCCCTGAATCTGGAGGTGTGCATTTTCACACTTCTATACCTTTTGCCCGATGGGAGAGGGGAGAAGTGGGAGAGGCCAGGGTGCGACTCGTCCTCGATTACGCTGCTGGCCTTGCCGAGGCAGCGTGAGGTATAAATGGAGTCAGTGGAAGGGAGGTTGGTTTGTGTGATGGTCTGGGCTGCGTCCACAATTCGCTCCATTTTTTAATGTTCCTGGATGGAGCTGTTCCCAAACCAAGCTGTGATGCATCCTGATTAAATGCTTCCTATGGTGCATCTGTAGAAGTTGGTGAGAGTTGTAAGGGCCATGCTGAACTTCCAAGCCTTCTGTGGAAGTAAAGGCGTTGGTGTGCTTTCTTGGTCATTGCTTCAATATGGGTGGTCCACGAGAAGTTGTTGGTGATATTGACTCCTTGGAATTTGAAGTTTTCAACCATCTCTACTTCGGCACGGTCAATGCAAACTGGGGTATGTGTACAGCTCCGCTTCCTGAAGTCAATCACTATCTCCTTTGTCTGGCTGACGTTGAGAGAAAGGTTGTTGTCTTGACACCAGGACACAAGGTTCTCAATCTCCTTCCTGTATCCCGTCTCATCATTATTTGATATCCGGCCCACAATGGTGGTGTCATCTGCGAATTTGAAAATTGAATTAAATTTGTACATGGAAGCGCAGTCGTGGGTGTACAAGGACTAAAGAAGGGGGCTGGGAACACATCCTTGTGGAGCACCAGTGTTGAGGATCATCGTGGAGGATAGTTTGTCCCCTATCCTCACTGATTGGGGTCTGTTGGTCAGGAAGTGGAGGATCCAGTTGCAGAGATGAGTGCTGACACCAAGTCTCACATGTTTGGTGATGAGCTTGGATGGGATTATGGTGTTAAAGGCAGAGCTGTCATCTATGAATAGGAGTCTGACATAGATGTCCCTCTTCTCCAGGTTCTCCAGGGATAAGTGTAGGGCGAGAGCGATGGCATCGTCCGTGGACCTGTTGCGGCGGTAGGTGAACTGCAGTGGGTCAAGGCCGCTGGGAGAGGACCATGAATACTCCCGCTAGCTGGTTCGTGCGGCTACTAAGGTCACGGCCAGGAACTCCGTCTGGTCCAGTGGTTTTCGTGGGTTCACCCTCAGGAAGGCCGATCTAACCTCTGCTGCAGTTACCCTGGGGAGAGGCACACTGGGGTCTGAAGGGCCAGGTGTCACCGCCCTGTTGGCCTTCTGCGCGAAGCGAGCACAGAAAGCATTGAGTTCATCGGGTAGGGTGGCTCTATCACCAATGATGTTGCCTGACCTTGTTGCCACATTCTCCTTGTGTCCGAGTGATTACACTGGGACTCAACTTTGTCCCGGTCTTGTCTCCTGGCATCCTTGATGGCTTTGCGGAGATCATTGCGGCCGTTCTTGTCCTGCTAAGGGTCGTTTGACTTGTTTGCAGCGGACCTGGCATTAACCTGTGAATGTACCTGGCGGGTCATCCATCCATGGTTTCTGGTTGGGGAACACTGGTTGGGATTGACTTCGTCGGCACACGGTCTTCCACGCACGAGCTGGTGAGGTCAGTCACGGCAGTGGCACACTCATTCAGGTTAGCTGTGGAATCCTTGAATATGGACCAGTCCACTGACTCACACCAGTCGCGTAAGATGCCATCCGCTTCCGTTGGCCAGCATTTCACAACTCTCTGTACCGGATCCTGATGCTTCAATGTTTGTTTGTTGGCAGGGAGCAGAAGTATAGCTGGGTGATCAGATTTCCCAAACTGTGGTCGAGAGACAGAGGGGGAGGCATTTTTTATTGATGGTTTTATTGTTTAGCAATGATCGAGGGTTTTCTGCCCCCTGGTGGAGCAAGAGGCACGCTGGTAGTACTTTGGTAGTACGCCCCTGAGAGCAGTGCAAAGGTGGAGAAAGCAACACAAAGAAGTTAATGGTCAGTTCTTGACAAGCTGGCAAGCCTGGCTCCAGTGCTAAGTTTCCTTAGATCTACACACAAAGGTGGAGTAACAGTGGGCCAGGCTGCATCTCTGGAGAAAAGGAATAGGTCGAGACCCGTCTTCAGAATGGGAATCAAAGGAAAGGGAAAGATATGAAAAGGCACCCAGAACAAATGAATGCAAAAGGTCAAATCAAAGCCAGCAACAACGATCAAGGAAAGGTGGCGCCCACAATGGTCCATTGTTGGCTGTGGAGAAGATGTTAACAAGTGATACAAACAGTGAAACTCTGCAGGACGACAGTGAAACTAACACAATGACTAGGGTGGGGGAGGGATGGAGGGAGAGGGGATGCAAGGGTTACTTGAAGTTAGAGAAATCAATATTCATGCCGCTGTGTTGTAAGCTGCCCAAACGAAATATGAGGTGCTGTTCCTCCATTTTGTGTTCGGCTTCACTCTGACAATGGAGGATGCCCAGGACAAAAAGGTCAGAATAGGAATGGGTAAGGGAATTAAAGTGTTTGGTAATCGGGAGGTCGTGTAAGCCAAGGTGCAGGTCAAGGTGAACAAAGGTGTTCAGCGAAACAATCACCCAGCCTGCGCTTGGTATCGCCGATATACAGGAGTCTGTAGTGAGTCCAAACGAGCGATATTATCCAAAGACTTTATTGTCGATAAAACCCGTAACAAACGCAACGCACTGACTCTTGGACTAACACTAACTTCGCTCGCTAATCTAATCTCCAACACAGAGGGACGCCTTCAGCTGCCGATGGAAGCGCTCAACCATCCCGTTGGCTTGGGGATGATAGGCGGTGGTCTGCTGTAAGCGAGCACCATACAGCTGTGCCAGCGCGGCCCAGAGGGACGAGGTGAACTGGGCCCCCCGATCTGTGGTGATGATAGCCGGGACGCCGAAACGGGCCACACAATGCAACGCCAGGGCCCGTGCACAGGAGGCCGCCGAGGTATCCGACAATAAGAGCGCCTCCGGCCAACATGTGAACCGATCCACCACCATCAGCAAATGCGTATAACCCCCAGAATAGGGCAATGGACCCACCAAATCCACATGGATGTGGAAAAAACGGACGGGGGGAACCTCGAATCTCTGGTATGGGGGCTGGACATGGCGATGAACTTTGGAGGTCTGGCACGGAATGCAGGCGCGTGCCCAGGCTGCAACCTGCTTCCGCAGGCCGTGCCAGACAAACCGGGCAGCTACCATGGCTGAAGTCGCCCTGATGGACGGATGTGCCAGGCCATGAATGGCCTCAAAAACCTTACGCCGCATGGCGGCCGGCACCACCGGGCGAGGGCGTGTTAGGGAAACATCACACCACAACTTGGTACCTGTGGGGCCACACGCCACCTGCTCCAAACGCAGTCCCGAGGCTGTGGAGGCGTACACCGCGGCAGTCCCTTCCAGGCGCTGAGCCTCCGCTAGCTCCTGGAAATCCACCTGTTTACCCACCACGGCTACGGAGGGAATGGCCGGCCGGGACAGTGCATCAGCAACGGCATTAAGCCTACCCGCAATATAACGGACATCGGTGGTAAACTCCGAAATCAGGGTGAGGTGCCGCTGCTGGCGAGCCGACCACGGATCAGAAACCTTAGCAAAAGCGAATGTCAGAGGTTTGTGATCTGTGTAGGCCACAAAAGAGCGGCCTTCCAAAAAATAACGAAAGTGGCGGACTGCTAAATAAAGGGCCAGGAGCTACCTATCAAACGCACTATACTTGAGCTTCGCTCGAGAGAGCTGCCGGCTGAAAAACGCCAGGGGCTTCCAGCGACCGTCGACCTGCTGTTCCAGAACCCCACCCACCGCCACGTCTGAGGCGTTCACCGTCAGAGCCGTGGGGGCGGAGGAGCGCGGGTGTACTAGCATGGTGGCATTGGCGAGGGCCTGTTTGACCGCGACAAAAGCCGTCTCTGCAGCTTCGGGCCTCACTGCCCCACTGTTGATGGAAAAAGCACCAGCCACGCCTATTCGGCCCTGTTGTTCGAGCCCGCTGCCAATGAACAGGCGCCGCAGCCCTTTCTTGGCGGGCCGACTGCGAAATAGCGGCCGACGTGCCGCTCTCCCGACTACCGCTGGGCCTCGAGACCCGATTAACCGAGTCGTCTCGGGTGTGCCGCTCCCTGACGAGCGCGTCGGCTTTCTCGGCGAACACTACCGGATCTTCAAACGAGACGTCGGCCAACACCAGCCTGACATCCCGGGGTAGTTTCTCCCGAAATGCCGCTTCAAAAACCATGCACGGCTGATGGTCGCCCACCAAGGTCAGCATCTCGGTCATCAACTCCGACGGTAGCCACTGCCCCAGCTCTGGTAAATGGAGGAGCTTCAGAGCCCGCTGGTTCTGGGCCCAGCCGAAAGTCCTCAGTAGGAGCCTCTTGAGCCCCACGTACTGCTCCGTTTGGGGTGGACTGGTCAGGTATCGACTGACCCGCGCAGCCACCTCCGCCTGCAGACAGCTCACCAGGTGGTGGAACTTCTCCTGGTCGCACTCCATCCTCTTAATATGGAACTGTGATTCCGCCTGCACAAACCACAGGTGTGGCTGATGGGCCCAGAACGGCGGTAGATGAATCTCGCCCGCGCTCGCTCCCGCCTGCAACATGCTGCTGCTTCGATTCTTACGTTCGAGGTCACCAATGTAGTGAGTCCAAACGAGCGATATTATCCAAAGACTTTATTGTCGATAAAACCCGTAACAAACGCAACGTACTTACTCTTGGACTAACACTAACTTCGCTCGCTAATCTAATCTCCAACACGAGTTTGGCGGCAGACATTTAAATACCTCGCTTCCGCAACCCGTGACCCGTAAACCAATCCGAGGGTTCTAGACTACCTGGCCAATCCGTATGCCCCTACAAGTCCACACCTGGAACAGTGGATACAGTAGATGAGGTTGGAGGAGGTGCAAGTGAACCTCTGCCTCACCTGAAAGGACTGTTGGGGGTCCCTGGACAGGGTCAAGGGAGGAGGTATAGCAACAGGTGTTGCATCTCCTGCAGGTACCTGGGGAGGGGGTGGTTTGGGTGGGAAGGGATGAGTTAACCAGGGAGTTGCGGAAGGAACATTCTCTGCAGAAAGCGGAATGGGGTGGAGGTGGGAAGATGTGATTAGTGGTGGGATCCCGTTGGAGGTGGCGAAAATGTCGGAGGCTTATGTGTTGTATGCAATGGTTGATAGCTGATAGGTGAGGACTAGGGGGTCTCTGTCCCTGTTGCAACTGGGGGGAGGGGGAGCAAGAGCAGAGTTGCGGGGTTCCGAGGGGACATGTGTGAGGGCCTCATCTACGATGGAAGAGGGGAACCCCGTTCCCTAAAGAATGAGGACATCTCAGACGTCCTGGTGTGGGACACCTCATCTTGGGGGCAGATGCAGGGGGAGGGAAAGAGGGGGGAATGAAGGGGAAATCAGCGGCTCAAGAATGGGAGAAGAGTTTACAAAGGAGGGGAAAGAAGCAGGTTAACTGGAGCGGGAGAAATAGGTGCGCACCAGGGTGAGTGGGTGACATGAAAGAGAGAGGGGTTAGGGGGAGATTTACTTAAAATTGGGAAAAATCAATTTACACATTGGGTTGTAAGTTACCCAAGTGGAAAATGAGACGCTGTCCTTTCAGTTTTAGTATGTCCTCACTCTGACAGTGCAGGAGGCCAAGGACAGAAAGGTCACAATGTGAGTGGGAAGAGGAGTTAAAATGGTTAGCAGCTAAGAGAACCAGCAGGTCTTGGTGGACAGAATGGTTGGCTAGTCCGCACTTGGTCTTGCCAATGTGAAGGAGGCCACATCACAGGAGATAAGGTTTGAATAGGTGCATGTCAACTTCTGTCTCTCAGCGCCTGAGAGGGCTGCTTGGGCCCCTGGATGGAAGTGAATAAGGAGGTGTAGGGACATCTGTTACATCTTCTGCAGTTGCAGGGGCTTGCAGTGAAAATCGGTGGTTCGGGGTAGGGTGGAATGGCCTGTGTTTTTAGGAAACCTTGCAACCTTTGTCCACTCAATAACCAAAGTCTGTGGTCTCTTTTTTGCTCTGGTTTATTTTCACCCACATGTTTAGACCGTAATGGTGTATCCTTATTGTTTTAATGTGTTTATGTTTTATTCTTAATTGTCAACTGTATGTTTGTGCTGTCATTTGTGAGCGGAGCATCAAGGCACATTCCTTGTATATGCATACTTGGCCAATAAACCTATTCATTCATTCATTCGTTCATTTATTCACGTCTTTACCTATCAAAATGTGATAAAGTCTGACCATTAAGTTTGAGTGGTGCTTGAATCCTGAACCTTATGGAGTTCTAGATTGCTGTTCTCTTTTGCAGAGGTCATAATTTCCTTCCCAAGTGATCTGGGTCCAGTTTTAAGAATGATTCCCGCAGCACACAAAAACAGAACAGATGCAGAAAACCCCTGTTGCAGCTGAGAGTGAAAAAAGAAAAAAAAGATTAAGAGAACCAGCGAATGAAGGGACGCATCACATTTCTTAAACGTCTTGAACGTTTTTTGAACTTTGTACAGTGGGGTGCAATTTAAAATTAGGTAGGCGATTTCAATGCTAGCATTTATGTCAAGAGGACTGGATTACAAAAACAGAGATGTAATGCACTGGTCAGACCTCTGGACATTTGGACCACTGTGAGCAAATTTGGGCCCCATATCTAAGGAAGGATGTGCTGGCTCTGTAGAGGGTCCAGAGGAGGTTTACAAGAATGATTCCAGGAATGAGTGGGTTAGCATATGAGGAGCGTTTGACAGCACTGGGCCTGTACTCGCTGGAGTTTAGAAGGTTGAGGGGGGACCTCATTGAAACTTACAGAATAATGAAAGGTTAGATAGAGTGGATGAGGAAAGGATGTTTCCACTGGTGGGAGAGTCTAGGACCAGAGGTCATAGCCTCAGAATTAAAGGGTGCTCTCTTGGAAAGGAGGTGAGGAGGAACTTCTTTAGTCAGAGGGTAGTTAATCTGTGGAACTCATTGCCACAGAGGGCTGTGGAGGCCAAGTCAGTGGATATTTTTAAGGCAGTGATAGACAAATTCTTGATTAGAACGGGTGTCAAGGGTTATGGGGAGAAAGCAGGAAAATGGGATTAGGAGGCAGAGATCAGCCATGATTGAATGGCGGAGTAGACTCGATGGGCCGAATGGCCTAAATCTACTCCTATAACGTGAAAATTATATCATCATAACCTATCACTAATAAAAATCGCTCTTCCACACTTCAAGTATACCCAGAGTTCAGAGAACAAGGTTGCTTTTTAATTAAAGTTATGAGATGCCCTTTAGATTTACTGAGGGAACTTTTATTCGGAGGTTTGAATGAATTTGCCATATTCCAAAAGGAAATATTTTCAAACCAGCATTATACTGGCACCTTGTGGCTAAGACAAGGCATTGCAAGCAGACTTTTCCTAGTCGCTAAATCAGTCCACAATAGTTCGTCGAACAATTCCTATTCCAGGCGTACACAGGCCGTTTCCCCAAATTCTATCTCCACTTTGCAACCCAACGGTATCAATATTGATTTCTCTAACTTCAAATAACCCTGGCTTTCCCTCTCTCCCAGTCCCTCCCCCATCCTAGTTCTACGACTAGTTTCACTGACCTCCTGATTCCATTTTACTGATTGTATGCCTCCTTGTCACCTTCCCCTCAGCTAACAATGAACCATTCCACATTTCCTTAGCATCGTCCCCTTTGATCTGTCGTTTTCACACCTTACCCTTCCATATCTCTGTCTCCCTCTCCCCTGTTTCTCAGTCCGAAGAAGGGTTTCGACCCAAAACGTCACCCATTCCTTCTCTCCAGAGATGCTGCCCGTCCCACTGAGTTACTCCAGCATTTTGTGTCTATCATTGGCTGACAGGTGAGGGAAACGTCCCAGCATGCTGTTCAGGATTCCCACTACCCAGAAACCTGATTGCTTTGTTTTTCTTGTTGTCTTGGCTCCTTTCCTGTCAGGGCCCTGTGGTGCAAGCATTTAAACTACAGTTCTGCCAAAGCAAGACTTGGCTCCTGAGCAGCAACAAGAGACCATCTCCTATCGTTTTGCACTGGAGGGAGTGAGGGGGGGGGGGGGGGGGTAAGGCTGAACAGCTGGGATATTAAAAAGTGCAGGATATCCCAGGCGCTGGGATATTAAAAGGGGAGTCTACAATTTTAAGTTTGAGGAAGTGATGGGATTAGCATGGGTGGGATGTTAAAAGTTGGAGGAAGTACTGTAGAGGGGACTGGGATTCAAACTGTGGGACACTGGGGTGAACCTGGATGGGATAATAAAGTTCAAGGAGTGTGAAAGAAAATTAGATTATGTTCGTTGAGAAATTGAAGGTTGAGATGGGACTGAGATTAAACCGGCGGGAAGTTAAAGGATCTAGGAAGGAGAGGAAACTGAAATTTAAACTGTGTCTACAAATAAAGATTTATGAAGACTTACATGGATAATGAAGTTGTGAGTTTGGATTGAAGGGATATTAAAGATCTCAGGAATAAGAGAAAAAGATAAATTACACTGAGATTGTATCATATAGCCTTTGGCCTGACTTGTCCAATGCAACCAATATGCCACATCTACACAAATCCCACCTGCCCAAGTTTGCTCATATCTCAATAAACCTTTCCTGTACATCCATGTACCTGTCCAAATGTCTTAAATGTTGTTATAGTACCTACTTCAACTAGCTTTTCTGGTAGTGTAAGAAAATAACTGCAGATGCTGGTACAAATCGAAGGTATTTATTTCACAAAATGCTGGAGTAACTCAGCAGGTCAGGCAGTCTGAAGAAGGGTCTCGACCCGAAACGTCCTTCTCTCCTGAGATGCTGCCTGACCTGCTGAGTTACTCCAGCATTTTGTGAAATAACTTTTCTGGTAGCTCGCTCCATATACTCATTGCCCTCTGGGTAAAAAAGTTGCACCTCAGGCTCCTATTAAATATTTCCTATCTCAACTTGAACCTATGTCCGCTGGTTCTAGATTCCCCCTACGCTGGGTTTAAGACTCTGCATTCGCCCTACCTATTCCCCTCACGATTTTATAACTTCTATCAGATCATCCCTCATCCTCCTGCGCTTCAAGAAATAAAGTCCTCGCCTGCCCAACCTCTCCCGAGTGCCCTCAAGTCCTGGCAACATCTTCATCAATACTGAAGAAGATACTGAGAACTAATTGGGTGAGATATGAAGGTGCAGGGTAGTGAAGATTGGGAGGTGTAAGAAAATAACTGCAGATGCTGGTACAAATCGAAGGTATTTATTTCACAAAATGCTGGAGTAACTCAGCAGGTCAGGCAGCATCTCAGGAGAGAAGGAATGGGTGACGTTTCAGGTCGAGGGTCTGAAGATTGGGAGGGAATGATTTAAGAGAGTGAGGAGTCAATGTGGGAATACAAGGGTGGGGGAAATTGTAATTGCACTCAGCAAGCCTCTACTGAGGGAATTAAGGGACTAAAATGTTAGAGAAGAGTCTAGGATGACCACCTCATTTACTGACTGTGGGGAAATATTATGGTGCTGGGACACCCATGAATGTATGGACAGGGCCAACCCAGCACTTTGCTGAATGACTCCAGGGGGAGCGAGAACGACTGCCTGGGCACCCACAGAATTTTCATCCTTGAAAGTGACTGGGCGATGACCTCTGTTTTGAAAAGCCATGTGCCTACTTTATCATCTTGAAAGCTGGTTACTCCATCGGCACCAGTTCCTTGTTGTGAACCTGCGTGGTCGACATCACTCGCCTTCCGCGCACCATCCCTTCCAACTCACAGTAATTTATTTGCTGAGAAGAGACAAGTCTGTTCATGCCCTGAGATAATGAAAGAAGAATCACCATCAGACCCCCCTGTGTCTCAGACTAAACGTAGGAATCAGGTTTATTAAATGAAATAATGAAGTAACAACCAGGGTTCAACACAGCAGAATTGATTGGATTACAATACCTAAAATCAGAGCATAATAGAAAGGGAAGCACTGCGTCAACTCTCCTTGGAAGTTTGATCGGTATTCACAACACTACATTTATATTCAAACCCGTTTCCCTTCTGCAAAAGATCTCAGAGAAAAACCTCTTTTTGGCCTCTGCCACAGTCTGAAGAAGGGTCTGAACCCGAAACGTCACCTATTCCTTTTCTCCAGAGATGCTGTCTGGCCCGTTGATTTACGCCAGTATTTTGTGTCTATCTGCAGCTCAACAGTAGGCCTCTCTCCTTGGCCCTTTACAAGCTGCAGGCCAGAGTGCAAGAGCAGGGCAGGCAGCTACTGAGTTACTATGGTCTATCGTATGTGCTGGCCCAGTCAAGAATTGCAGCTTCTTCATGGAAGTGTCTTTGAAATGTTGCATTCACTTGCTGTTCTCTCCTGCCTGTGATTTGCTGATTCAATGGCATATTCCTTTGAAAATGGTGCCAGCAACCAGGAACAGCCAGTTGGGGGTTTCTCAGTGGTCTCATCCCCTTGGCTCAGAGGCTGTGGTTACTCTGCCAGCAAACTAGGATCCTGAGTCAGCAATAAGTGATGGAGATTTGTCCAACTTGGTCGACACTGTGCAGCGAAGGCCGCACTGGTGACCTTTCCTCTCGTACTCAAGTGCAATTCCAGTCAACTAGCCACCTAATGTATGTCAACGTTGAGTCATTGATTGGTATTGACACCTAGGCTCCAGATGTTTTGAAGAGTAATTACACAAACTAAGGTTGTATCCGAGTCAATTTGAAGATTAAAAAAATGATTTGGTTGGAGTTTTCCTGATGTTGAGGGCAGAATAGATGAAGAGGGACTATTTCTGCTGGATGGGGAAAAAAACAGAGGTTGGTGGATGAGGTGCAAATAACTTAGGCTGCTTTACCATGGACGATATTGAGCCTCCTGAGTGTTGTTGCAGCTTAATCCACCCAGGCGAGTACAATGTCTCCGATCACACTGAGGTGCAAAGGGACTTGGGAGTGCTGGTGCAGGAGGGGCGCTGGTCAGACCACATTTGGAGTATTGGGAGCAGTTTTGGGCCCCACATCTGAGGATGTGCTGACGCTGGTGAAGGTCCAGAGGAGGTTTACGAGAATGATCCCTTGAATGATTGGGTTAACCTACGATGAGCGTTTGAAGGCACTGGGCCTGTACTCGCTGGAGTTTAGAAGGATGAGGGGGGGACCTCATTGAAACTTACTGAATAGTGAAAGGCCTGGATAGAGTGAATGTGGAGAGGATGTTTCCACTAGTGCGAGAGTCTAGGACGAGGGGCCATAGCCTCAGAATAAAAGGATGTTCCTTTAGAAAGGGGATGTAAATAAATGTCTTTAGTCAGAGGGTGGTGAAACTGTGGGATTTATTGCCAGAGGCACTGGAGGCCAAGTCAATCGATATTTCTAAGGTGGAGATTGACAGATTCTTGATTAGTATGGGTGTCTGGGGTATTGGGGAGAAGGCAGGAGAATGGGGTTGAGAGGGAAAGATAGATCAGCCATGATTGAATGGCGGAGTAGACTTGATGGGTTGAATGGCCTGATTTTGCTCCTAGAACTAAACATGAACATTCCAGGCTTATATTATGGACTGTGGCAGTCTTTGGGGTATCAGACAGTAAGTCCCTCACCATGAAATACACAGCTTCTGACTGCTTTTGTAGCCATTGTATTTCTGCTAAAGATGTCGTTGAGTTTATCGTGGTTGTGCTTAGCCTCTCTCTTGCTAGTGTTGGTCATTGCCTGATAATTATATGGTACCAACGTCACTGACGTTTATTGCCCATAGTCTGCTTCTTGTAGTCTGTGTAGGCCTGGGTTGCTGCATTTAGTGAAGTGTCCATGTAACTAATACCCCCTAATACAGATACATAGATACATAGACAATAGGTGCAAGAGTAGGCCATTCGAGCCAGCACTGCCATGGCTGATCATCTACAATCAGTACCACGTTCCTGCCTTCTCCCCATATCCCTTGATTCCGCTAGCCCTGAGCTCGATCTAACTCTCTTTTAATCCAGGCATCATTCTGGTAAACCTCCTCTGCACACTTTCCAAAGTCTCCACATCCTTCCTGTAATGGGGCGATCGGAACCTCACATAACACTCCAAATACGGTCTAGCAGAAGTCCTATAAAGCTGCATCATGACTTCCCGACTCTTATACCCAATGCCCCAACCTATGGAAGTAAAGCGTGCAGGTACAGCGGGCAGTGAAGAAAGCTAACAGCATGTTGGCCTTCATAACGAGAGGATTTGAGTACAGGAGCAAAGAAGTCCTTCTGCAGTTGTATAGGGCTCTGGTGAGACCACACCTGGAGTATTGTGTGCAGTTTTGGTCTCCTAATTTGAGGAAGGACGTCCTTGCTATTGAGGCAGTGCAGCGTAGGTTCACGAGGTTAATCCCCCGGATGGAGGGACTGTCATATGAGGAAAGATTGGAAAGACTGGGGCTTGTATTCACTGGAGTTTAGAAGGATGAGAGGGGATCTTATAGAAACGTATAAAATTATAAAAGGACTAGACAAGCTAGATGCAGGAAAAATGTTCCCAATGTTGGGGGAGTCCAGAACCAGGGGACACAGTCTAAGAATAAAGGGGAGGCCATTTAAAACTGAGGTGAGAAGAAACTTTTTCACCCAAAGTGTTGTGAATTTGTTGAATTCTCTGCCACAGAAGGCAGTGGGAGGCCAATTCACTGGGTGAATTTAAAAGAGAGTTAGATAGAGCTCTAGGGGCCAGTGGAATCAAGGGATATGGGGAGAAGGCAGGCAAAGGTTACTGATTGGATGATCAGCCATGATCACAATGAATGGCGGTGCTGGCTCGAAGGGCCAAATGGCCTCCTCCTGCACCTATTTTCTATGTTTCTATGGTTCTATATTTCTAAACATACCGTATGCCTTCTTTACCACTCTATTTACTTGCATTGCCACTTTCGGGGAGTTATGGGCTTGTACCCAAAGATCCCTCTGTAGAGCGAACACAGGTAACAAAAACACAGAACAAGAAGGTGGGAAGAATGCTTTAAAAAAACCTTATTATTGTCTCATACAGTGGCACTCCGTGGTGCTTTATCTTGATTTGGTACAATGTGTTGCATGTGACAGGTATCTTGCCCTGAAAAGGGCTGCAGGCTTCCCACCTGCAAGAGGATGATCCAGCTAGCTGTGAAATAAATTGTATCTGCAAAATGACTCAAAGGAACCAATAATGCTTCTGTCCCATCGCACATGTTACATAAAGCCCCTGCTCCTTGACCTCTTAATATTGATTGGGATTGGGGTTGGGTTGCTGTTGTGACTTTGGTGAATATAACTGTTATAATTCCACCATCTAAGGATTAAAGGACCAGAAAGAACAAGCACTATATTGGTACAGGTTGAACACTGATTTTCTGACACCCTTGGTTCCAGAGACCATTCTGGATTATCCGTTTTTCTGGACCAACAGAGGTCACGTGATAATAGACAATAGATAATAGACAATAGGTGCAGGAGGAGGCCATTCGGCCCTTTGAGCCAGCACCGCCATTCAATGTGATCATGGCTGATCATTCTCAATCAGTACCCCGTTCCTGCCTTCTCCCCATACCCCCTGACTCCGCTATCCTTAAGAGCTCTATCTAGCTCTCTCTTGAATGCATTCAGAGAATTGGCCTCCACTGCCTTCTGAGGCAGAGAATTCCACAGATTCACAACTCTCTGACTGAAAAAGTTTTTCTTCATCTCAGTTCTAAATGGCCTACCCCTTATTCTTAAACTGTGGCCCCTTGTTCTGGACTCCCCCAACATTGGGAACATGTTTCCTGCCTCTAATGTGTCCAACCCCCTAATAATCTTATATAAAACAACAATACACCCCTGGCCCACTAATGGCACACGTCCCATGAGTGCCAGAAACTCCAAACGAACGCCAATCAGAGCAACCCTAATCTGTTCTCCTTGTTCCCTGTAGACATTATTCGCTCTCTCTCTCTCTCTTGTCCATTAATCCCCTTTGAATTATTAGAAAACTAGCACTCCACATAAACAACACTTCAGGTCAGGTTCCGGGTCACTGGAGCTGTGAGGCAGCAGCTTAACTAGATGTGCCACTGGGGCACCCGTGCATTGCTCTTGAGTGAACAGAGTGGATATAATTTGACGTGAAGATAGACAGAGAAAGCTGGAGTAACTCAGTCGGTCAGCCAGCATCACTGGAGAAAAGGAATAGGTGACATTTCGGGTCAAGACCCTTCTTCAGACATTTGGCATGAACGTCTCCACACAGTAACCTATTGTGTTTGTTTATTTGTATCACGTGTACTGAGACACAGTGAAAAGCTTTGCATACGATCCAGTCAAATCATACTGTACGCAAATATAATCAAGCAACACACAAATACAACACGTACTGCAAGGAGGAAAATACCAGAGCGCAGAATTTAGTGTTACAACCTTCCAGCATTACAGTTACTGATTTTAAAAAAGTGCAAGGTATGCAATGAGGTGAGTGTGAGATTAGGACGATACCCCTAGTTTATGGGAAGTCCATTCAGTCATCTGAGGACACAGTGGAATGAGCTCCTCCAGAATCTGATGGTATGTGCTTTCAAGCTTTTGTATCTTCTGCGTGATGGGAGATGGTGAAGAAGGAATCGTCATGATGTAAATGGTCCTTGATTATATTGGCTGCTTTTCAGAGACAACATGAAGTATAGATGGAGTCAATGGGGAGGGGGGGAGGGGAAGTGTAGGGGGGGAGGGGAGGGAGGGGAAGTGTAGGGGGGGAGGGGAGGGGGGGAGGGGGAGTGTAGGGGGGAGGGGAGGGGAGGGGGAAGTGTAGGGGGGGGAGTGTAGGGGAGGGGGGAGGGGAAGGGGAGGGGGAGGGGAGGGGGAGGGGAGGGGAAGTGTTGGGGGGAGGGGAGGGGAGGGGAGGGGAAGTGTAGGGGGAGGGGGGGAGAAGTGTAGGGGAGGGGAGGGGGAGGGGGAGGGGAGGGGGGAGGGGAGGGGGGAGGGGAAGTGTAGGGGGGAGGGGAGGGGGAGGGAGGGCTTGTATGTGTGATGAACTGATATGCCACTACTTTCTACGATTTCTTGTAGTCTTGGACAGAGTTGTTTCCAATCCAAGCGGTTCACAATTTTTACAGCTTTTTAACAGGAGTATGGAAAATAAGTTAGCTTATCTATGATAGGTATGACCGAGGAAAGGGATGCCAATTAATTCATGTGATTGTGAGAATAAGTGAAATGGAGGTCAAAACAGAGGAGCGTTCTGATTTTTTGAGACATAAAGAGATAACTACCATCGAGCAGTAGACTATAGGGAATCTGAAGAGAGTAATCATGAAAGGTATCAAAGTGACTCACACAAGGTGCATTTTCTTGAACGAATGGCTAGGAGGCCAATACTTTCCATTTCAAGTCCCCTGGAATTTTTGAGAGCAGTTTAACTTAAACCATTTTATATTACTTCAATTACATGGCTTATAATGCAGGAGTTTAATGCTATTTATTTCACCACTCTGAGGGCAACTTCTAAATTTGCACTTAAAGGTTCGTCGGAGTTTGGCTGATGTTGACAATCAGTTTTGACATGAGGGACAACGAGTGCTATTTACCCACTCAGTGATTTGAAGAGATCAATTAAACAACTGATGAGATGGTTTGAGAACCAACACCTCATCAAGCTAATACATGAAAATATAAAAACAGAAAGTGCTAGAGATACTTAGCAGATCGAGCAGCATCTGTGGAGTGAGAAACAGAGTTAATGTCTCAAGTCAGAGAAGAGACTTCCCGTAGATAAAGTTCTTTGACAGACACAAAAAACGGGAGTAACTCAGCGGGTCAGACAGGATCTCCGGAGAAAAGCAGTAGGTGACATTTTGGGTAGAGAACCTTCTTCGGACTGAGAGTTAGGGAAAAGGGAAATGAGAGATATAGATGGTGATGTAGAGAGATATAGAACAAACGAATGAAGGACATGCAAAAAAGTAAGGATGATAAAGGAAATAGGCCACTGTTAGCTGTTCTTTTCACCCCTGCAATAAATCCAAATTCTTCCAAACAGTATCTGGTCCGATTTGGTGAGGGAAGGAAATGGTGCTTACAACCAAATAGTTTATTAAGCTTTGAACTAGATTTTTTGAAACTCACCAACTGGCACGTATTTCATGCTATCAAGCATCTGTTCTTTGTGGTGGAGGGGGGTCAATGCTTGGTGATTGTGGTGTGAAAAACTGGATACAAAACTCAAGCCGGTAACTAGTCATTGTTTTACAAAGTTTCATCATCATCATCATCATCATCATATATATACAGCCGGAAACAGGCCTTTTCCGCCCTCCAAGTCCGTGCCGCCCAGCGATCCCCGCACATTAACACTATCCTACACCCACTAGGGACAATTTTTACATTTACCCAGCCAATTAACCTACATACCTGTACGTCTTTGGAGTGTGGGAGGAAACCGAAGATCTCGGAGAAAACCCACGCAGGTCACGGGGAGAACGTACAAACTCCTTACAGTGCAGCACCCGTAGTCAGGATCGAACCTGAGTCTCCGGCGCTGCATTCGCTGTAAAGCAGCAACTCTGCCGCTGCGCTACCGTGGAAGAAATTAGGAAGAAATGTCGTTTTTAAATGATGACATGAGTAGCGTTGTCAAGGTGGGAGGGGGCAAATGCAGTTTAGTAAACGGGGGTGAGGACGTGGTACCTTCAGAATTTTAGGTGAATTTAAGTTTAAAGTAAGGAGAAGGTGAGAGTTTGGCGAGGAGGCAGTAGTCAAAAGGACCATTACAGCTTATTACACCTCTTGGCATTTAGAATTTTGAACAAGTTCATTTCTAAGTTTTGAAAACGCAATTAGGAATCTATGCTCCATGTTAAAGCAAGACTAACTATTTTAAACAAAATGTTGTCCCCGATGTCTCTCTGTAATTACGCATTAATGGAACAAGAAATGAGGTGTTTGAAAGAGTGTCAGCATAGAATAAGTTCAATTAGAAGCAATCTTTTCAACCAGGAGCTGAATAGGTAATATTCCGCGATTACACAGTCCTCAATTCACAGAGTACTCCCGAAAGAAGCAATCAGATCTCAGCAATCTCACACTAATGTGCATACACTTGGGAGAGACGCGTACAGAGTACCAGCTACTTATCAGAATATAGAATCAACCAATCAATGTTCACCCAAAATCTTACCAGAATCTCTGGTTCGCAGTTTATCGGGAAAACTTTTATTTTTAAAATGTCTGCTCTTCACTGAATGTCTCTGTCCCTAAAGTCCAGAAAGCAATTCTGTTGGACTTTGTATCAGAAACCGGCACACTTCTACACACCCAGACGCATTCTCTACTACCGTGCCAATTCAACGCTGGTTGAGACCCGCGCACTACGGATAACTCCGTTTAACATATCATTGATTCAAACCGGTAAGTCGATGCAGTATAGTTCGCCACCATACATACTCCTTTTGGGTTTTTTTCCAGATATTTTCGGGGGGAAAAAAGTAGTTTATTCCATCTATTATGGAATAGTTACTTCATCTGCATTGTTTAGCAATTGTTCAACTTTAACAGATAGAGGGTTATTTTCTGCCTATGAAGGAAGGGACAGAGGCTGCAATTTAGTTTAGTTTAGTTTAGAGATAACAGGCCCTTCGACCCACAGAATCCGCACCGACCAGCGATCCCCGGACACGAACACTATCCCGCACACGCACACACACACACACACACACACACACACGCTAGGAACAATTTACATTTATACCAAGCCAATTAACCTACAAACCTGTACGCCTTGTACGAGTGTGGGAGGAAACCGAAGATCTCGGAGAAAACCCACGCGATCACAGGGAGAACGTACAAACTCCGTACAGACAGCACCCGTGGTCAGGATTTAACCCGGGTCTCTGGCGCTGTGAGGCAGCAACTCTACCGCTGCGCCAGATTGCCCTGTGCAATGTTGAAACTCATGACGGTTCGGCATCCTCGGTTGTATTGTCACCCTTGATTCAACAACTGGCCTGAACCGTGATGTCCAACAGTCGGGATTTACCAGTGAGGTGGCCAAGCATCGACCGTGTGGAGAAAAACAGGGGTTGTTCTACTCAGAACGCAGAACTTGGAAAAGTAAGATGCAAGCATAAAGTTACATAGGGATATGAAAAGGTTAAGTGAATAGACGAAACGACGGCAATTAAATTCCATTACAGACATCAAATTTTGAATTAAATGGTGAAAACGTGAGAACCAGGGTCAGAACAAACAGAGATATCTTAATTGATCATCAAAATCTCAAGGGCGGGAATGTAATGCCGGCCTTTATACTAGCGGACTGAGTGAGATGCGATCGGAATGCAAAGCTCCGATTAGAGCGCCACTCTTTACACCATGGCTTCGGAATGAAAAAAGACACAAAGTGCTGGAGGAGCTCAGCAGGTCAAGCAGCATCTCCGGAGAACATGGATACGCGACGTTTCGGTCGGGAGCCTTTATTTGAATATAGAATGGTACCTGGATTACACACTTGTTGTAATTTTTGGTGTTGTAAAATTACACACCTGTTGTAATTTTAGTTTTTATAGATGCAAATTGGCGGTTAATAGTATTGATATAGAGAAATATATTAGGTAGTCAATTAACAGGTACGAGGGTGGGCACTTAGAGTCGTAGTCATATCGTGCATAGTGTCGCCATGAGGAGTTTAGTTTAGAGATACAGCGCGAAACAAGCTCTTCGGCCCACCGAGACCGCATATATACACAACCCTATACTCAATAGGGACAATTTTATATTTATGTACGAAACCAATTAACCTACAGGTCATTGGAATGTGGGAAGAAACCGAAGATCTCGGAGAAAACCCACGCAGGTCACAGGGAGAACGTATAAACCTCGTACAAACAACACCCGTAGTCGGGATCGAACCCGGGTCTCTGGCACTGCAAGGCAGCAACTCTACCGCTGCGCCACCGCGAAGAGCTATGGCTACAATATAATGGGCTGCGAGCTGGAAAGTGGGGATTGCCTAAGTAATTCAGATTTTGACTAACGTGGGTATAATAAACTGTATGACCTCTTTCTGTGTATTTAATATTGACCATTCAACGGCTTTGCTCCGAAGTAACATGCTCTTAAATTACCGAAATCTCTTAGAATCCAAGTTGCAAGAAGCCAAAAGCATGAAAGGCTCCACTTTCATTCTTCTATTGGAATTGCTCCAGGTATTGCAAATGTTACAGGTGCCTCAGATCCGCATGGAGTCATGTTGAACTGGAGGTGGAAGTGGTGGCCTTTCTTCTAAAGATTCAGGTTCTAAGATTCATTTTACTGATAAACATGAAAAAGTAGATTTATTTTGATGTACAGACTGATGAAACTGGAGAGTTCTGTTTCGGGGTTTGTTTTGATTTGTCAAACCAAATATTGATCTTAAACGTTAACTTTATTTCTCTCTCCTCGCAGGTGTTGCTTCGCTTGCTGAGTGTTTAGGAGGGGTTTAATTTTTCAAGATAATGAAGGAAGGGTTTTGACAGAGTAGATAGTGAGAAAATATTTCCATCGATATTTGTGTCAGTGACAATAGGAGAAACATAATTGACAAAAACGTTTGTTTGAGGGTGGGGAGGTGACAAAGATTTTTTTTTTTTTAAACGAGTAAATAATCGCAACATGTCAAACGGCACCATTTCCAATGCTGGTGGCAGTAGGTTCAATATTAATAAAATGGCAGCCAATATACACACGAAGCAGGAACACAACGCAGAGGTAGAGTTGCCGCCTTACAGGGCCAGAGACCCGGGTTCGATCCTGACTGCGGGTAGAAACATAGAAAATAGGTGCAGGAGTAGGCCATTCGGCCCTTCGAGCCTACACCGCCATTCAAATATGACCATGGCTGATCATCCAACTCAGTATCCCGTACCTGCCTTCTCTCCATACCCCCTGATCCCTTTAGCCACAAGGGCCACATCTAACTCCCTCTTAAATATAGCAAATGAACTGGCCTCAACTACCTTCTGTGGTAGAGAATTCCACAGATTCACCACTCTCTGTGTGAAAAAAAACTTTCTCATCTCGGTCCTAAAAGACTTCCCCCTTATCCTTAAACTGTGACCCCTTGTTATGGACTTCCCCAACATCGGGAACAATCTTCCTGCATCTAGCCTGTCCAACCCCTTAAGAATTTTGTAAGTTTCTATAAGATCCCCCCTCAATCTTCTAAATTCCAGCGAGTACAAACCGAGTCTATCCAGTCTTTCTTCATATGAAAGTCCTGCCATCCCAGGAATCAATCTGATACTGTCTGTACGGAGCGTGTACGTTCTCCCCATGTCCTGCGACCCCGAGATCTTCGGTTTCTTCCCACACTCCACGGGTTTATTGGCTTGGTATGAATGTAAGTTGGCCCCAGTGTGTGTAAAGTGTTCGTGTGCGGGGTCGCTGTTCGGCTCGGACTCGGTGGGCCCTGTTTCTGCGCTGTATCTCTAAACTAAACTAAACTAAAAAAATGAATACCTGCAATAAACGTGGTCAGCTGGTCATAATTTGGGGCTTCTCTTGGAACACGTCGGCACAGGGAATTTCACTGCGATCCTCTGGTTCTATGAAAAACCTAGTTGCCTTCATCCTACGTGGGTCTTCGATCATCCCTGGCGAGGGCAAGCAGACTTTAAATGTGATCACCCACTTCCCTTTCCCGTGAGTTAGGGTTAAAAATCGAGTTTATTCGGATTAAGTTAAAAATGGGTAAACTATTGCTAGTGGGGGAAAGGACAATGACGAAAAGACAATAATAATATACATTTATCTGCATTATATGAACTGAATATAGAAGCAAATTCAACAATAATTTTCTAAAAAGATTGAATTCAAAACTTGAAAACGAAAGCATCACTAGATGTGGAGGGAGAAATTGATTAGATGGATCTTCCAATGAACTAGCAGGACATACAGGGCGAAGTGGCGTTTATTTGTACTATATCCCTCATTTATATTTGGCAAATTCTGCGGTGCAGTCTCTGTACCTTCGTCACGCTTTGAATTTTGATATCTCCACCATCGGCCGTCATGCTGATGAAGAAATAATTTTCTAAATCGCTCTTCTCACCCCCCTTTATGGAGCCCCCCCCCCCCCCCCCCCCCCACCAAACCAAAAAACATATTCCTTCGATCAAGCTTTCGCTTACTTTTCCGTTTTTAGCCCATCGTCGATATTGTTATCGAAATGCTCGGAGCATTTGCCCCTTTAAGTACACTATTTAAAACACGTTCCGGCTGTTGCAAAGCATTGGTATGTTAATATACTACTTGAAATAGACTTGAAATATACTACTTGAAATAGACTAAGTATATCTTCCAAACTGACATGCCGTCTATATCATGTCGTGATATTAGCCGACCTACACGCCCAATTTGCAAAAGTAGAAGGCAGCAAAGCGATTTAAATGTTGCAATTTTCCACAATGCTAAATGTTAATAAAATAACTTCAAAACGCTTTTCAATGTCCGAAACAGTACTGTAGTATAGACTGTGAATACGAAGGAAATCGCTTGATATCGAGGTCATTTAGACACTTGTTAATCCTGATCAAAAGGATCTGCGGCTGACATACAGAAAATAAAGCAAACGTAAAATTTAATATTAATTTAATATTAATTTGCAGCATTCCGTAAAAAAATATGATTCAAGTGTTAACAATGTTTTCATGCCTTAATGTTAAACGATATGCATGATTTATGAAGTAGGTGGGTCGGTAAATACGTTTTTATCCCCCCCCCCCCCTCCCTCCCCCCATGGCTGTTGTGTATTTATTAGACTTGCAAATCGGCGCTGGCCAAGGTGCTGAAACCAGCTCCTGCGCATCTTTCCCCAATATCTCTCATGCAGCCGTTTGCCAGTCTGGTTTGCTGAGCTCCGTTTTCACGCAGCATTACCGAGGAACCCTGGAGAGAAGTCATACGTATCAAAAGAAGAAAACAAAAACGTGTTCCAGTGTAATCCCAATGGAGAAATTTCCAGTTCAAATGATCAATCTCAACGCTCCCAATGTTAGCAATGATGTCGCCCACTTGGACGGAGGATATCAAAATACCGAGCCCAAACAGCTGAACATCGCGACCCCGTTGATTTTAGCCTTGATCTGTTTGGTCGGTTTTGCTGGAAATGTTCTGGTTATTGCAGTTTTGATCAACAATGCAAGAAAGGGTCGAACTTCGATGATAAATTCGTTGATACTCAACCTGAGCGCGGCTGACCTCCTGATCGTGGCGATCTGTGTCCCCTTTAGGGCAGTGGCTTACTCCAGACCCGTCTGGGCTCTCGGCTGGTTTACTTGCAAAACAGTGGATTGGTTCTTGCAGAGCTGCATGGCCGCCAAGGGTTTCACCTTAGCCGTGCTGGCCAAAGCTTGTTTCATGTACGTGACACACCCGTCCAAGCAAGTCCAAATCAGGCACCAGAAAGTGGCCGTACTCATCGTGTGTATCTGGGCGCTGGCGATAATCCTCTCCGGCCCTCACTGGCTCACCGCGAGTGTCCACCGTGAAGCGAAGACGACGATGTGCGTTCTAGACTGGCCGGAACGCGCATCCAAATTTCTGGCGGTGTTTGCAAAGTTGTACCCCGCGTTGGTTTACTGCCTTCCTGTGATCTGTACTTTCACTTATCACTGGAAGGCTTTCTGGAGATGCAAGCGCAGAGGAGCTAAAAACCAGAACCTGCGGAATCAGATTCGAGGGAAGCGATTGAACGCTATGCTTTTCGGAGTCAGCCTGGCTTTCGCCACCATGTGCGCTCCAGAATGGGTGGTCTGGCTGTGGATTCGCCACGTCCACAAGGATGACCCTTCGCCACCTGCAGCTTTCGTCGTGCTCTCTCAAGTCCTAGTGTTCGGCATCTCTTCGGTCAACCCGCTCATCTTCGTGGTGAAGTCTGAAGAGTTTAAAGAAGGGTTCATGGGTGTTTGGAAAAGGCTGATCTCCAGTAAGCCGCGAACGTCTCCCAGCCTCTCAGGTGCACAGCCCCAGCAGTCCAGATCAGAGAGTTTCCCGACCGACCAGCATCAGCACGAGAAAGCGGTGCAAGTCCCAGACAGCGATCTCGCTCAAGAAAGAGCGGAGAGCCCCACAAATAAAACCGCCGACATCGTCCTGTCCGACATGGAACAGTTTTGGGAGGAGAGACACAAGCCGGTCGCCACTGTCGAAGAAGACCCGATTCCCTGGGAACATCAGAGTGGATCAGACGCACATCACCCCGACACCGCCAACGAGATGTGAAGAAGCAGGATGGCCAACAGCAGTTTGGGCAGGTGGGGTTGAATTAAAGTTATGCCTTTTCCACCAGGAGTCCAAGTCCTCCTGCAGAAATACCCCCCAATGGCAATCTAAAACTAGTTTCGAAATTAATTGGGGGAATGGGTTTAGCCGGTCAGATTGCTGCTGATTGTTGAATTTATTTCAAGAAAACAAAACACAAACACTTGTTCTGCGGGTGAAGCTGTTCTCGGATGCAGGGGTTATTCCAAATGCAGCATCTGATCAGTCTGAAGAAGGGTCTCGACCCGAAACGTCACCCATTCCTTCTCTCCCGAGATGCTGCCTGACCTGCTGAGTTACTCCAGCACTTTGTGAATAAATCGCAGCATATAACCATATCTCCGAGTGAAGCATTTCAAGCGGATCGGCTAAGTAATATTGAATGGCGAAACGTCCTCCAGAGTCCGAGTACCCATCTCTGTATAGTTGACATAAGAAAATAGGATTTACGTAAGGGTCTTGTGTTGATCGTGACCACCTGTATCGTCTATGCTGTACACCTTCATAATTATTTTACCCATCTTAATCTTCAACTGGATCATCGCCTCATGGTCTTTTTGCGGCTGGATTTGGACGCTTTAAGGTTACGAAGTTACCCGCTACACGAGATACTTACTGCGTGACTGTTAAATGTCTAGCTGCGGTCCATGTGTAAAGAGTGAGCAAAAGGCTAACGTGGTGGGTATAACTCGGTGTGTTCTGTTTTTAGAGACCTGCCTTTTTTCTATTGGAGCTCTCTATGATAAATATAACATCAGTTTGTATCTTAGCAGTGCCTGGAACGTATTGACTTTGGAACTTTGCTGCAACGTCGTCATCTTCATAGACCTTGTGCATTGAAGGCGTCTGTTGACCCAACGCCAATAACATAATCCCAACTTAAATTCCGTTTGGCCGCGTATTCTTTTTCCTCACGAATATTGTAACGGATGATGGTTTGTTAAAACGTAATATTGTTGAATATGAAGCGTTCAATGTTTAAATTGTAGCTGCTTTGCCTCGCCGTGTGTTTAAAGTAATGTAGTGTCAGACATTACTTGTTGCTAAGTGGGCGCAGAATAAATAGTTCCATCCAGTTTCGTGTATGAATAAATTGCTTGCTGAAAAATCCATACTTTCGCACTGCTCAAACGTCTTAAGATCTATTGCCCTAAAGACCCAGAATTGTGCACAGGCCGTCGATACCAAAAATGCTGACAGAAGCGCGATTGAAATACGAGATGTGAGCTGCAGATCTGATTCTCGGCCTTTCCGAATATTTCACATTTTTAAACAGTGACATGATGAATATTCTTTGATCCACGACAACTCGGGTAATATGTATCACTGTGTGTGTGTGAAATGAACTCTGAAGTCTGGTTTCACATTTCACAAGCATCCCAATCCATTTGGAGAGGTGAAAAGATAACTTGCAAAACAGTCGCTTAAGTGGCGGTATTTTCCAACAGGGAAAAGCACCAGTAGGATGTAAACATACAGTAGGAGCCACTGATTGTGAGAAATGTTAAGAGGGAGTGTTGGCCGACCCTCCCCTTCCCCAAACAGATTAATAATCAATAAACGCCAAACCTTTCTATACATTTCATGAAATAAATCTTCGTTTCAATCAAGAAACCAACTGATGCCAATTAAGGCATTTTTTTAAAAAGCAGAGAATGTCTGATACTAACGATGCGGGAATAGGAAAAGCAATACAAAATGTTGACAATTTCACTTGTGAAAGGGCAGGCAGCAACATTCTCCGAGATCTTCGGTTTCCTCCCACACTCCAAAGACGTACAGGTATGTAGGTTAATTGGCTGGGTAAAATGTAAAATTGTCCCTAGTGTGTGTAGGATAGTGTTAATGTGCGGGGATCGCTGGGCGACGCTCTCGATGGGCTGAAGGGCCTGTTTCCGCGCTGTATCTCTAAACCTAAAAAAAAATCTAAAAATTTATTTTTAAAAATCAGGTTAAATCTTGCAAAAAGATCATAATATTTCTAAGAATTAATAACCCAGTTCTAGTTAGCTGTGCACAATGCGGGTGCATACGGTTTAGTCTTATCACTTTGTAGCAGTTATCAGCAACTTTACTCCTTTAAAGTATTCCTTCAGGTTTGTCTTAGAGGTAATGTTCACAGTGCAAGCGTTATGTTGTGTGCTGCTTCCATGGCTTTCACTCTGCACCATCAAGGATCACTTTGAACACCCATTCAATCCAAAAACAAAAAAATCAAAGATATTTAAGCAGGTGGGAACTTTAAGCTGGTTTCCAGATAAAACACAGATGCAACTAAATATAAAATATACTGAGGTCAGCTTTGGGAAGCATACAAGGACCCCAATGGCATCTACAGTGTGGATTTATTTCAATATGTCACTGTCCACAGGGCCAAGCTACTATAAGAGCAGCCATACAACACAGAAGAAGGCTCTTCAACCACCTTTTCCACACCAACTATTAAGTAATTCTTATCCAATTCCCAAGTTAGGATTTTTCATTAGCCAGTGAACAAACTAAAATTCCTTGGCAGAAGAATCTCTGCTGCAGCTTCTGAAGTCCAATTAACAGCACTGTCAAAAAACATTGCTGGTTATATGAGCAAGACGGGTCCTGGGGACTTCAGGTGCTGCAATTGTCAACACACAATGACAAATAGGCACTCAGGTGAAGTCAATGGTTACTTAATTCTTTAGGTTGAGCATGCCCCATAATTCTGATTACATGATAACCCAGAGATGGATGCTTGATAAACTGAATACACTTACCATATTCACCATAGACCAAATAGCCACCTACTATGCTGGTTCAAGAGCAGTCTCATTTCCACACCACTTTTCCCTTTAACCTCTTCTCTCCACTTTCCCATTAATTTCAGTCCACCTACAGATGCAATTTGCAGCAGCCAATTAACCCATCAATCTGCAGACCTCCGGAATGTGGAAAGAAACTGGACAACCAGAGAAATCCTGTGTGGTCACAGGAGGAATGCAAATTCCACATAGACAGTGGAGATCGGGATTGAATCCGAGGTACTGGAGCCACAGCAGTGGTTCGACTAACGTTGCCTTTGTTAATTAACTACAAAATTAAAATCATTCAAATTTATGATTTTCAATACCTCTAACCTTTTTTTAAAAAGAACTTAAATTAACACAAAGCAAAATGCATTCCAAAACTTAGAAAAAAAGATGGTTTATTGCAGTAAACATTTCAACTAGGCAACATTTCCAACACCTTAGTTAATAAAGTCACTTTGGAAACTTACATTTAAACACAAGTAAAAGCTTAAATGTCACAAACTAAACCCCCTTTGAGATCAGTGACTGACTTTGAAAATTACTAGTAACTAAATGCTAGTTTTTACAGAGTTGTTTTTGCACAGCCATTTGGTTGGACTAATGACCATGCTGCAAGTACTACATCAGCTGCATTTTCTTTTTAAAAAAGTTCTTTATTTTACACAACCGAATGATGAGTCAAAGCTTCCACTTCAACATGATGACAAGCTGGTACAAATGTGTCCATACTATATACAAAACTGGACAAAGCAGACACATTAATACTGCACACACGTTGATAGGTCTGGCAGATGACTCATGCACAAGTCTCAGTTGATGGGGAGCCCACTCATGCTCAGGAGAATTGTTTTTGGTGTTACTTGGCTGACCGTCTGGTTGGTTCTGATGCAGTGGGTGGTGGGGGAGGTCCTCGTCGATCAAGGTCATCAATGTAAGCCATAATGAGCTTGCGTCTCTCCTCCGGCACACACTCTAATACTAAGTACCTCTTATCGTTTTGAAGGATCCGTTCAATATCTTTCAAATGCTGATCTGACTCGTGCAATAATTTCTTCGATCTTGGGGAGAAAAATAAAGCCCTTGACAATTTTTATTCCTGGCAGACAGCTATTCAGTGGTTTATGTCAACCAATTCTACACGTTTAAAACAGTGAAAAGACAGTGGTTACTAAATTGACACTAACTCATCCCATTGTGGTTATTTATAACAGACTATGAAGACCTTCTCAAGCTGGATGCCCCTCTGTTGTAGTTTATTTCCAACCTGTGTATCCTGAACACTACCTCCTGTTTTGCACTCCCAAACCCTGATACGTTTCTCAATGTGTCTGCAGCATTAGTGATGGCTAATCAGACCACCCTACCCCAGAAGCCATCAATCTCAATGCCAATATTCTCAGACAAACTCTGATCTATCCAATGCAGCGAGACAAGGTCCAATCATGTATCCCTTTGCCAATTTCAATCTCCAACCTCATTACTACTGATAGTCTCATCAATGCCATCCTTTCAGGCACCATCGGAAAACAGGTTTCACAAACACTGTGTCCACAACCTGCTTCACAATAACCTCTCTCAACCCTCAGTGCAAACAGACTGTTTTTCATCTTATCTGGCCCCAGAAAGGCTGTAAATCGCTTTAATTCAACTAAAAACTAAGCCAGCTTCCCTGATGCCACGAAGGTAAAAACAATTCATCTGTTCCCTTGGCCAACGCTGATAAGTTTTGCAACATCAGCATTTAATTTAACTTGGAATAGAGCTTCAAATTCCATGCCTTCCACATTGCAATGACTGACCGCTTTCACATTTAACAGTAACCCTATCTCACTGTCTCACCCCTGCTATGCAGAGATGCTCACTGTGCAATCGCTATCAAACAAACCTGTTTAACATGCCCACAGTCAGCCCCTCAACCTTACACGAATAGAACGCTGCCCCTATCAGTCAAGTCATACAGCACATAATGTAAATGCCACCTATTGTACACCAACCCTATTCATCCTCATTAGGCCTGCAGCCTTCTATGCTTTGATAATGCAAGTACTTACCTGCATGCTTCTCAATTGTACCACACCTGACTCATCCTTTGACTTGCTGTACATTGGTTAATTAACTTAAAACATTTATACCAATTCCAATCTCTCTCCAGCATCCCCTCACACTATTTATTTTTTTCAGCACTGTAATTCTCCATCTCAGATTTATCTCCCATACTCCTCATTCCATCATTAGTTCAATAATTCCACAAAGTTCTGTATTTTCCTCCCACAAACTCTCCAATGTGCAAGTTTCCTTTTCGACCAGGGGTCAGACGTTGTTACTCACCGGTAAGTAATAAATTTGGTCTCTTTCAACAGTGTTCTAAAGTCTGCTTTGGCTGTGATGTATTTATCCCGAATATACTCTTCAAATTCCCTCTGCTTTTTCTGAAAGAGACCATAATCAAGTAATAACAAGTCTGTCCATGGGTGACAGAGTGAACCATTTGAAAGTTTGGTAGACATATCAATTACCCGATCACTTGAGGAGAACTTGATGCAGCGAGGATCCTCTTTGATGACCTTTTTTACTTCTTTCCAAGTAGAGGTGAGAGTAATCTATAATGCAAAATTATCAAGTGTTAATAAATTTACAAGAAACTCTCACCAGAAAGCTCACAGAATTGTAATTGATCTGAAATCTTAACTTCACCATCACAACTGCTGCATCACCCATCCTGCTTACTCCAGGGATGCTGCCTGACCCGCTGAGTTACTCCAGCACTTTGTGTCTATCTGCCAAAGCATATGTGGGTTGTATTTCAGATTTGCACCGTCTCAGCATTATGCCGTTTGGTTTCAGAAACCTTTGGCGGTGCTGCACAGAACACTTGGAAATGCAATGTTTTCCTTCAAATTAAGCTTCCTGAAGCCCCATACATCTGCTAAATCCATGGATACCACACTTTGTGCTACCCCACAGAATTGTTCTTTGCTTTAATGCTCTTGGTTCTGCAGTCTGAACATTGACGTTCGTGCGCTCTACTAATAAAACTCTCCAATTGGGTTGCACGCTGCTCTACCAGGAACGTGTTTTGAATCACTGCTGCTGCTGCTCACACAGTGATGACATAGTGATCTTATGACCACATACGCCGATGCAAGTGAACCACAGAAACAACGTGTAGAGGGCTGGAGCAGGCAGTGAAGCTGCTCAGTGCCTAAATACAGCAATCAGGGCCGCTCCCTGTCCAACACATTTAGTGCAGGCTGCTGCAAAGCGTTGGCAATGGCTGGGAGGACTGATTACCCAGATGCAACACTCTCCCATCAAACTGCCACCTCCCTCTCTTTGCTTGGCTGGAGACTTTGTTATTGCTGGTCATTGAACTTGTTACCACAGAAACACACCTGGGCTAGGGAGAGCTGCGTAACAAGGAAGGGGAGAGAGCAGCTCCATCACTTCCAACAGGAAGTGATGAGAGAGACTATAGCATTGTGCAAGCCAACACAGAGATCCCAGCAGTGGGCCCAGACTCACCATGGAGCCCCACATCTCAGCACTGAGCTGCCACACCACTTGCCCCAGACCTGCCCAAGATCAGCCCTCACAGATAGCTCCTGCACATGTGGCTCAATCCACATTGAGCCATGAGGCAATGAGATCACTTTAACTGTGAGGCAATGAGAATACTTCAATCACTATCAGCAGAGATCCGGGCCCTCCACCTGGTTCCCAGTGTAGTAGCACGGTCAGTAAAACATCTCTAGAATCACTCCTTTTTGTGTCACTTTCTCCAGTGCTCTCCTTCCTGGGAATGCTTCTTAAGCACTAAACGATGTACTAGAGTAAAGGCTACCCGTATCAATTTTAAGCCATGACACCAAAATAGTTTTTCCATTTTTGTTACACATTGCTGACATTTTGGCTCTGCATTGAGGTCAATAACAAGCTTGTTTCCATTCTGCAATGTATTGTGTCAGAATTCACAGCAGGTAGCTTTGTCATGACATCTGTGCCCGGGATGAGGTGTTTCACACTAGGGCATCAGAGATGTCCTCATTCTTCAGGAAACGGGGCTTCCCCACTTCCATTATAGATGAGGCTCTCACTAGGGTCTCTTCTACATCCCGCAGCTCCGCTCTTGCTCCCCCTCCCCCACTCGTAACAAGGAAAGAATCCCCCTCGTTCTCACCTTCCACCCCACCAGCCAGCGTATCCAACAAATCCAACATTTCCGTCACCTACAACGGGACCCCACTACTGGCCAGAAATGTCACCTTCTTAACATCGGCGAAACCAAACGCAGGCTCGGCAATCGTTTCGCTCAACACCTTTGCTCAGTCCACCTTAACCAACCTGATCTCCCGGTGGCTGAGCACTTCAACTCCCCCCTCCCATTCCGACCTTTCTGTCATGGGCCTCCTCCATTGCCATAGTGAGGCCCACCGTAAATTGGAGGAACAGCACCTCATATTTCACTTGGGCAGCTTGCAGCCCAGCGGTATGAACATTGACTTCTCCAACTTTAGATAGTTCCTCTGTCCCTCTCTTCCCCTCCCCCTTCCCAGTTCTCCCTCTATCTTCCTGTCTCCACCAATATCTTTCCTTCTCTCCTGAGATGCTGCCTGACCTGCTGAGTTACTCCAGCATTTTGTGAAATAAATACCTTCGATTTGTACCAGCATCTGCAGTTATTTTCTTACAGGGCTATTACTATGATCACAGTTGTTGAAGTCAGGAATCTCAGTTCCAATAAACTAAGACCACAGAAATGACACGTGGGGCTATATCTGGGGCCCATGTCGCCTCAGTTGCTGTTTATTGAAGAATAATGTGGTTAAGTGAATAGTTCCTTCAGAGCTTGTTCAGATGGAATGAGATGAATAGCTATGGCATAAAATGTGGTGAAAAATAAAATTTATATATGCATGTCAAATGGTGGTTTAATCTCAACCCAGGACATCACTGCTGCAGTTCTAGAATAAAGTGTTATTGGTCTGTCTCTGGCTGTTCATTAATAATCTTCAGCTGACTATCAGAGGTGGGGACATTCTTTGATGATTGCTCAACTTCAGCTCCATTCACGACCTAGTCATAGAGTCATACAATGTGTAATCAGCCCCCTCGGTCCAATTTGCCCTTGCTGACCAACATGCCCCATCTACACTAGTCCCACCTGCCTGCGTTTGGCCCATATCCCTCTAATTCTATCCTATCCACGTACCCGTCTAAATGTTTCTCAAACGTTGTGACAGTATCTACCTTAACTACCTTGCACAGCAGCTATACAAGAGTGTGGGAGTGCTCAGGTCATGTGTGCAGCAGGAGTGTGTGGGAGTGCTCACATGATGTGTGGGAGTGCTCAGGGAGGGGCAGCTCCTCTGGTCAGGAACATGTCACATGCTATCGTTGTCTATGACGGCCACCAGGAAAGGAATGTACAGCAGCAGCCAATTAAGGTTTCTTTGAAAGCATCGTCACCTTGGCCAATACCTGGAATGGTTCATGACAATAACTCGCAACTGTCTTTTCAATGGCAATTTGGAATTCTTAATAAATGTGAGCCTTGCCTGGAATGCCAACAACTCATGAGAAAAACAAGCTAAAATCTTGTTTAAAGTAGGAGATAACAGTAGGCAGGCAAGCTTACTTTGTAACCTGCTCCTTTTCTCCCCAATAACATGGATTGTGAAATTGTCCCAAAATATGTATTGTAACTTCTTCATATCACAACAGTCATTGCAACTGTGAAGAAAGGTTGTGTGTATAGTAACTAGGTTTTGTGATAAAGCTCCAAATAAATTTATATTAGATGTGTAAAAGTATCCTTTAATAAACTTAAGCTTTTTGCATGTTTTTAAAGTATGCCCTCATGCATTTCCCCACAAATAACATTTTGAACTACAAAGTCTAGGCGTGTTTCTTCTTTCAGAAACAAGGAACTGCAGATTCTGTTTTACCAAACAGACACAAAATGCAAGAGTAACTCAGCAGGTCAGGCAGCATCTCTGGAGAACATGGATAGGTAACCTTCAGGGTTGGGACCCTTCTTCAGACTGATCTCGCCTGAAGAAGGGGCGTAACCCAAAGGATCACCTGTCCATGTTCTCCAGAGATGCTGCCTGACCCGCTGGGCTACTCCAGCACTCTGTGAAACATCACCTATCCATGTTCTCCACAGATGCTGCCTGACCTGCTGGGCTACTCCATACTTTGTGGCATGTTTGTTTTGCCAAGCTCATGGAGTTAGACAGCAAAGAAACAGGCCCTTTGGCCCACCATATCTACAGCCCCTATCAATTGTCCATCTGTAATCCCAGACAGCTCTGTATCCTACCAGACCTTGGTGATTCAAGTACTTGACCGGATGCTTTTTAAATGTTGGGAGTACCTGTCCTGACCAGTGAATGGGAATGGGGATTTCAACCAACTTCTGTGAGACAAAAAGTCCTAAAATACACTCTAAACTCTTATTCCTCACTTTATGCCTGTGCCCTCTGGCATTAGATATAATCTACCATTGGGAGAACTTCTTGCGATCTATCCTATATTTGCCTCTCAATTTTGTACTCCTATCGTGTTCCTCTCAGTTTCTTGTCGATAAGTAACTGCACACCAGTTGTACTCACCGCTGAAGTCTCATCCAGAAGTTGCCTAAAATGCTCTCTCTTCTTTTTTGTAAGAGCCTCAATATGTTCACTGAATATTTTCTCCTTTTCTTCTCTTTCCAGTAATGAAGCAGATTCCCAGCGGTGGTCCTTCCTTAGGGACCTCCTGGTATCCGACCATGTAACATCTGAAGAACGGACCTGTAGAACATGAAAAGATAAGAATTTTTAAAAAGCAGGAAAGGTGTTATGAGATAAATAACTGAGTTGTACTCTTTAAAAATTGGGATAAAACCTGGTGCATGAGGAAAAACAAAATCAAGACGATACAAAGAGGTGACTGGTGGAAGTATTTACATGGAATCACAATGCTAATGGAATCTATTTTTAGAAGCATTCTTCATCAAATAAAGATCAGAAATTCAGCAGAAAGGAAAATAAATCTAAACGTTTCACTAAAGATTATAGACTTATTGCCCATGAGCAATTTTAAGTCAGACTATATAAATCAGCTGTAGACACAAATACTGGAGTAATAACGGGACAGGCAGCATCTCTGGAGAGATGGAATGGGTGACGTTTCGGGTCGAGACCCTTCTTCAGTTTGAAGAAAGGTCTCAAACCGAAACGTCACCTATTCTTTTTCTCCAGAGATGCTGCCTGTCCTGCTGAGTTACTCCAACATTTTGTGTCTATCTTCGATTTACACCAGCATCTTCAGTTCCTTCCTACACACTATATCAATCAGCTAATGGACAAATGGTTTCCAGAGTGATGGAATTGAAGCTTGCCTGGTATCTGGCTCCCACAAACTTTCAAATAGATTTTGTCGCATTTAACGCATCATTACCAAATATGAAAATGTTAAAAAGAAAATTCAATTTACCATAAGGTGAGAGAGGAAATAATTAAATTCAAAACAATACAAGCCTCAACACAGAGTTCATTACATTTTAACTATGGATTAATCACTGATAGAAATTTAAGATACTACATTAGCACCATGTGAGACTGCTCAATATCGACTCCATTTAACACCAAGGAAAAGTACTAAATTATGCCAAGTAATAATCATCATCCAATAAATTAATTTAGGAGTACTGAGAAAATAAGTTCAACACAAAAAATGAGCTTGTGCTTTATGTTCTGAACACACAGGGTTTTTACCATATCAGACAACAGAGCCTTGAAATTCTGAATGGCTTCCTCTCGCTTATGTTGTTCACGTTCTCTGTCAATTTCCTTGGTCTGTTCCGAGCGAGCTTTGAGAACCTCTCTCTCTCGCTCTCGCAAACTTGTTTCTATTCTTGCCTGACGCTCCAGTTCCTTTTCCTTATCGGAATCTATGTGCTGCAAGGCAATAACAAGACAGTGGAGTTCCAGAGGGGTTACATAGTATTTCCGTTTTTGTAAAAGGCACTGACAGGTAGAGCTGCACATTTAATAAAGAAATGTTATTGAATGGCAAGATTTATTGCGTAGGACACATTTAAGCTGGAAAAGAGTAACTACGGCATGACAATGCTGTCAGCAGTTAAAATTGGAGGCAAATCAACACAGGTTAAAATATGGTCACCAAAGGGGATTACATGCTCAAATCTTTCTGACTGATGTTTGCACCATTGCTCATTTGCTCAGCTATCACCAGCAGTGAGAGGCCTGTTAGCTCTCCCCAGCAGTTACATTTCTGTTGTTGTATTGCCATCAGAGGCAAGAGGCCATGGAGGATAGAGTTATTAATGAGCTAGTTTTATGGCAATACAATTGCTTCAGTCACTTCCCCACATTTCAATTTATCAAACTTTAAAAAAATTACTCTCTCAAATTGCTTTGTTGGCCTTTAAATTCTCTTCCTCTCCATTATTAGTCCAAAAACACACTTCTTCACTCCCTTATCACCTTTTCTTTTGACTCCCTGCTGTTTTGACAGGTACAGGATGAGCAAACCGAGAGGCATGCTGTGAAGCTCATGCCATGTGACAAAACTATGGCATCAGCACCTGCTCATCAGAGAAGGCACTTGTATGGTACACCTGTAACTCTGAAAGCTCGAAGGAACTGCAGATGCAGTTCACCAGAGATGGGCACAAAATGCTGGAGTAACTCAGCGGGACAGGCAGCATCTCTGGAGAGAAGGAATGGGTGGCGTTATATATACTTATAATACAGGGAGGCACGGTGGTGCAGCGGTAGAGCTGCTGCCTTACAGTGCCAGAGACCTGGGTTCAATCCTGACTACGGGTGCTGTCCATACAGAGTTTGTACGTTCTCCCTGTGACCTGCGTAGGTTTTCTCCGAGAACTTCGGTTTCCTCCCACACTCCAAAGACGAACAGGTTTGTAGGTTCATTGGCTTGGTACAAATGTAACATTGTCCCAAGTGTGTGTAGGGTAGTGTTAATGTGCGGGGATCGCTGGTCAGTGCGGACCCGGTGGGTCGCAGGGCCAGTTTCCACGCCGTATCTCTAAACTAAACAAGCAAAGAATAAATGCAATGATAATTTTAAAATGTTTTGTCTACTTGGTTAGTTGCAGCAAGTGAATTTCAGGTCAGTGCAGGTACAGGACCACTTTAAAAAAACAAGTTAGTGAACCGGTTTGGGCAAGTTGATTTCAGGTCGAAGCAGGAGCTGCAGCTTTGAGCAGCAATCCCGTCGATTGGCAAGAACATCCAAATTGGCTAATAAAAAACAAGGCGAGGAGTAGTGGAGCAGCTGTGTTGGGTCAGAGGTTGTGTGGAGGGGAAGTGCTGCGTTGACGTCAAGTGTGAGTCTTCAGCCCAAGATCTGTGGCGAGATGGCTCTGGCAAGGAGGCTTACAGAGGTGGATAGTAGGATATGGTACAGGTTCCTCTTGTGTAAGAGTCTCGTTTAAAAAAAGTTCCCCCTGTCTTGGTTCAGTTGATACGTTGATACAGGTAAGTTAATACAATGCTCCTCCTGCAGGATGTGGGAAGTCAGGGAAACTGCTGGTGTCCCTGATGACTACATCTGTAGGAATTGTGTCCAGGTGCAGCTCCTTAAAGACTGTGTTAGGGAACTGGAGCTGCAGCTGGATGACCTTGGGACCGTTTGGGAGAATGAGAGCTTCATGGATAGGATGTATAGCGAGGTTGTCACACCCATGGTCCAGGAAAAGAACAGGTGGGTGTCCACAAGGAAGGGAAATAGAGATGGAATGCAAGTGACCCCTGTGGCCATCGAAACAGGCACACCCTTTTGGGTGCTGTCGAGGGGGATGACATAACAAAGTTGATAGGGCATGTTGGTTGGCGTAGGCAAGTTGGGCATGTTGGTTGGCATAGGCAAGTTGGGGCGAATGGCCTGTTTCCAGGCCCCCTTGATTCTATACTTTACTTTTAGAAACAGTTTTTACACATCTTGCCACTTTTATGTCTTTGTGATATTCCGACCTCCACCAGGTGATCGTTCTTCAGAGTTTTATGGTTTTAACTGCAAAGCCCAACCGCGTCCATAGTCACACGCCTATACTTTGGACAAGAATTGCTGCAAAGCCAGGATACCTTGCTGTCATTAATTGTAGCCAATTTCAGCACCTTCATCTGACTGCAGCTTAGACTGCTAGTCCCAAAGTAGCTGCTCTCTCTAAATGAACTACTCACCAAGTCTCTCAGAAGCAATGCTTGGACACTTCAATAAACAAAGGCTTACCTTGGCCAGTTTATCCATGTACTGTTTAAAGAAATCCTCCCGTAGTCCAGAACTATCCACAGCTTTGTACCGTGAGTCGCTCTCAAATTTCTCCTTTACTTTACTCCAGCGTAATTGACTGTCCAGATGATGCTCAGACAGCATGTCAAAAAAGTTGCCTTTTATCTGCTCAGTTTTGATTGGTAGGTTATAAAGTGGATGGGCAGAAATGAAGAATATGTAGTCAGGAAGCAGTTTTGTGATCTTGAAATTTTAGTTAGCACTACCTCACTGACTTACCTCACACTGAAGTGAATATACATTCTATGCTGAAACTAACAAAAGAAGCCCTCAAGCATAAATACTAAGATATATTTTATAGAATGGCATCTATTCATTTTTCTTTATTTGGGGAGGAGAACTGCATGGACATTGGAATTTGACAAAATTACTAAGGTTGATTCAGGTAATGGTCTGAGCAATTTAAATTTTGGTTTTATAATTTTCTATGGAATTGCATTTATACAGGTGCATTAACTTCGGACTTTTTAAAAATATCTCGGATATCTTTGTTTTAATAGTTAAACATCTCAGGTTAAATGGAGTCACCAACACCTTCTGTCTCCTTTCTCTGTTCATTTATTTATTTACTTATTTATCTATTTATTCATTTCCCTATGTTCTCAAAATCTCTGTAAAGCGTCTTTGAGTATATGAAAAGCGCTATATAAATAAAATGTATTATTATTATTATTATTATGTGCAGCTCACTTCAGTTTGAGCAATGCTAGTGCATGCAACACTAGAAGGTAGAGTTGCTGAGATCCATGCTGAGCCAACTGTTCTGCAGCTCAAGGTGGTGCTTCAGGTGGCAGCTAATGGCAACAGCTCACACAAGGTTAATACCAGGCAGACTAGAGCATCAAGAAGCCACCGCTCCAGTGAGCACCAGGCTTTAAAAGGTGGAGCAAAAAGACCCAGACTAAGTTTTAAATTAAATTTAACCTATTGCAAATTAAATCATGAATTCTGTGCTTAATCCAAAACCAGTGTTCTCTCTGGACCTCATTTACATACAATCTACGTCCATAAAAATGGGCCAAGTAATCAATTTTAAAGTTGTGCAATGGCAACTTTATGTACAATATGCCTGATGGTAATCACAAATTAGAAGCAAATATCTAGACTACTCTTTTATACAAATCCATAACAGATGGATTTTACCCTCAAAAGCTATGTCAAATAATTATTGGAAATCAACCGATGCTTTAAATAGTTTGAACACTACAGATAATTTTAAAGGGCTTTCAATGCAAAATTAAATCAACACACAGACTTTAAAGCAGATAATGCAGATTACATGGCTTTGGTTATATAAAGTGAACAAGCAAAGAAAATATTTGTGTCTTAACTTAAGTGTGTAATTTGCATAGTTTTGTGAAGCTTGCTGAGTCTATAGTAGGATTAATGTTTCATAGACAAGGCTAATAAAATTACAAATTAAAATCAATTTCCCATTTTCATTTAGTATTTCTTCCATTAAGAACAAAAAACATGAAAGTATATATACACTTACTGCATACTTTAGATAATATATTACCACCTTAATTTTCTGCCTTCTACCATAAAGGGGCAAACTGATATTTTGGATGCAGTACATTTGTCACTGTTTGTCTTATCCAAATGGCCACGTATTCAACTGGGCCCCATATCTGAGGAAGGAGGTACTGGCGAGAGAATCCAGAGGAGGTTGACAAGAATGATTCCAGGAATGATTGGGTTAGAATTAAAGGGCCCTCTTTTAGAAAGGAGGTGAGGATGAACTTCTTTAGTCAGAGGGTAGTTAATCTGTGGAACTCATTGCCACAGAGGGCTGTGGAGGCCAAGTCAGTGGATATTTTTAAGGCAGAGAGAGACAAGTTCTTGATTAGAATGGGTGTCAAGGGTTGTGGTGAGAAGCAGGAAAATGGGATTAGGAGGCAGAGATCAGCCATGATTGAATGGCAGAGTAGACTCGATGGGCCTAATTCTACTCCTATAACGTGAACTGGAACCCAAAGATCGCACATTCGACCCTGTCCCAATCTAACTTAATATCCACCATTTTAAAGAAAAATAGACTAGTAATGAGTTGTACGAATAGGAACGGATTTCTGCAGCTGTATCTCAATCTAAGGCACGGGCATGACATCAAAGGGAAATATTACAATCTATGAATGAGAAAGTGGAAACAGGACACTTAAATAACAGCACTGGGAAGTCAACATGTGTTCGTGAAAAATAAATCATAACTGACAATTTTGTTAAGAGCTTTACTGAGGTTGTAATAAGGCAATTGATAGATGTGGTGTATTTGGAGTTTCAAGAGACCTTCAATACGACAAACATAAGTAAAGAAAAACTGAGAAGACATGGGACTGGGGAAAATTAATGGGCAGAACATAGTGGCAATAAACTGGTTGTTCGTTTGTAAGACTCAAGGCATGCCACAGGGATCAGTGGCAAGGTCTATATCCAGGTTTGTTGAAGACACTAAGATGGGTGGCAATGAGAGTTTTGAGGAAGATGTAGAGAAGTTTAAAGTTTCTATAGACTGGTTAAGTGAATAAGCAGGCAAGAGATGGATGGAATATAAAGCTGAAAAATGTGGTCATCTGCTGGTAAAAATCGAAAAGCACAGTATTTTTTAAATGGCGAGATATTGATAGGTGTTTTTGTGTTCAGAGGGGTTTAGGTGCCCTGTAATCATTAGAAACTGATGTACATGTATAAGCAAACAAATAAAGCGTCAAGCAGCTTATTGTAAAATGAGCTGAATGTGAGTGTATAGTTATCACATTGGAATTATATCGAACTCCAGAAATTATGTTACATGTATTATGTTACAGGTCGAGCCAAGAAAAGAGATACTGCTGATTGAGGTAAGGCACTGAATTAATTTGTGGGATAGATTTGTGGAATATAGCAGGATCGTCCTTTGAGGCAATAAAGTAGACTGGGTTTCCTCTCAGGTCTTCTTTGACCTGAAACATTAACTCAGTTTCTCTCTGTTGCTCAAACTGCTGAGTTTATAGCATTTTCTGTTTTTATCTCCGAATTAAAGCATCCATAGTAATTTCTTTATTTTCCTTTGGGCCTACATTCTCTGAATTAGATGGTTAAATCATTGGAATATACTGATTTTCAATGAAGAAAGGATGGATACAGGATCAAATTTGCCCATGGTTGGAATGTTTACAGCCTTTGGTCAGAGTCACACGTTAAACAGTCAGCTATTCAGGACTAAGAGGGGAGGAAATCTGGAGGGTACAGAATCTTTGGAATGCTTTGCTAAAAGGGCAGTAGAGGACCAGGACTGAGTTTATCCAAAACAGATCAGCTATTCAATTATTTTTAAATATTTTTTTAAATGGAGAAAAATGGAGCATATTTTTGAAACAAAGCCTTGTTTTGGTAATCCAAGTGGCATGCCCTTATTCTATTGCTATGCAATAAGATATAAAGAGGACTCAGAAAGCTTCACATCTTCCTATACCATTAATATTGTAACTTGTTAAACTTTATTAGGAATACTTCAAATAAAAACACAACTTGAAATATATTTACTTTACACGAGTTAACAATAAAACAAAAAAGTAAAAGAATGAACACGATCTGGGTCTATCCAGATCATTTTTTGATCGTTTGTCTTAATACATTTTTGGGCACAACTTGCACTTCACAAGGAAAATAACTAAAAAAATGTAAAGTACCAGAGCTGCGGAAGGCTAAAGTCACCACACAGAGAAACACCAATTCTTTCCTCACTAGGGATTCCCATAATACTTTGTCAGTGATTGACTGCTGTCAGACTGAACTGAATGATAGGCCGCACAGCACAAAACTGTAAAGACTATTCTCGTTATAAAACAGAATACATAAAATGGTTACAAAGGGCTTTAGAAAACATCAAAATGCAAAAAATCAATGTTACAATTTTTAAGGCAAATTTTGAAAATAAACATGCAATTTTCAAATAAAAATATTTACATGTAAAAATTACAATTCAGTAATCAAATTTAAATTAGCCAAGTTTATTTACTATGTTCAAAACCAGTTAACAAATTACCCTCTGAACAGCATAACCATTATAAGCAACTTCAGTCAAGGCTTTAAAGCAAATGTAATGAAATGTTAATGTTCGTTTTTTAGTTTCTTATGCAATTTATGGAGAAAATTTACATAAACAGCAGTTACATTAAAATACACCTATTTGCAAATGTCATAAATGATTAGGCTTCAGAGGCGGAAAAAAATCTCATTCGCACAACACACAGGGACTTCCGGGAAGGTACAATGTGTTGCTATCGTGATGTTATTGATGCCACCTCCCTGCCAAGCTGCCTCACAGTGGAAGCTACATCCCCAGGGGTCTCGACACCACAGCCACATGACATTCAAATCTCATTATTTTTTAACACATGACCTTTATTTTTGATGCATGCTCATTTACACACTAGATATTTTTTCTCAAACATGAAAGTGCACTCTGAAATATGCAAGCACTCATTAAAAGTGAAGGTTTCAGTTTCTTTGGTTTCTGCTGGGAGGGGTCTGGCATCCCTGACAATCACACTCTCACCACTCACACCACTGGAACTACAACCACCTTACCTTCTCTGTACGACTCTTTGAGTCTTCTTTCTCGCGCTTCCTCATGCTGGCAATAAACTCGATAAACATGCTTTCCCGATCCTTCATCTTTTCAATGGCCTTGAATCGGGAATCTTTGCCAAATTTGGAAGCAAAGTCACTGAATGTGGATCTAGGAACAAAAATTTCCAAGAATTCAAACTACCATGAGCTTAGCATAAGCATATTACAGTATCAAGTAAAAGGTTATATTTACAAATGAGAAAATAATTGCAACCTCATGTTAACTATTTGAAACTTTTGATAGACACAAAAAGCTGAAGTAATTCAGCGGGTCAGACAGCATCTCTGGAGAAAAGGAATAGGTGACGTTTCAGGTCAAGACCTTTCTTCAGATTGCTGAAGTCCTGTAATCTGTGTTCCATTTCCTAGTTTATCACGATGTGAGCATTCCCACTAGGAAAGCATTCAGACTGCTGAAGAAGGGTCTCGACCTGAAATATGACCAATTTCTTTTCTCCAGAGATGCTGTCTGACCTGCTCAGTTACTCTAGCTTTTTGTGTCTATCTTTGGTTTAAACCAGCATCTGCTGTTCCTTCCTACAACATATTTGAAACTTTTGTTTAAATTGCTTTGAATATCTATTTCCATAACAAACACTTTTGCAAGTCAAACATTCTGGGACAGCGTTCAGGCATGTCGTTTTCCTTTTAAACTGTTTAAGCTTATATTCAAAATTTCAGTTCATATTTCATAAAGCTCTTGCATGTATCTTTTTGATAAAACTATCATAGAGGTGAAGGAAATTGTGATAATCCCACAATAAAGTTTATTTATTACACTTGCATAATATTCTCAGTTGGATTTACATATACAAGACATTTTGCAATCAAATATCAAGGGACAAGAACTTTGGCCAGAGTACGAAGACCAAGTGCAGAAGCAAAGATGCTTCCCTAGTGGGAATGTTCACATCGTGATAAACTAGGAAATTGAATTAAGACCGTGATCTACATTACTCAGCACAACAATCGTGTTTGTGCTTTCAGTCTGTGAGTAATTTCATGGCTAGGAGCTGTTTTCACCCCTTTAATCAAACTTGAAATGTCTCCAAATTTGAGGAAGGACATTATTGCTATTGAGGGAGTGCAGCGTAGGTTCATCAGGTTAATTACCGGGATGGCGGGACTGACATCTGATGAAAGAATGGGTCGACTGGGCTTGTATTCACTGGAATTTAGAAGGATGAGAGGGGATCTTATAAGAAACATATAAAATTCTTAAAGGATTAGACAGGCTAGATACAGGAAAAATGTTTCAGGTGTTGGGAGAGTCCAGAACCAAGGGTCACAGTTTAAGAATAAGGGGTAGGCCATTTAGGACTGAGATGAGGAAAAACATTTTCACCCAGAGAGTTGTGAATCTGTGAAATTCTCAGCCATAGAAGGCAGTGGATGCCAATTCACTGGATGTTTTCAAAAGAGTGTTAGATTTAGCTCTTAGGGATATGGGGGAAAAAGCAGGAACGGGGTACTGATTTTAAATGATCAGCCATGATCATATTGAATGGCGGTGCTGGCTCGAAGGGCCGAATGGCCTACGCCTGCACCTATTTTTCTATGTTTCTATTTGTTATTGCATAGTTTTGCGATTCGGCCTTTGAAGTAGTTAAAAAAAGTAATTGAACCTATTGTGCCACCAGTTTCCCTCTCAACAACGATTGGATTGCTGGTTACTAACATGTACATGAAAGGTTAAGTGCAGGACACCTGCACAGCATTTAATAAATAATGCTGCAGGCCTCCATTTACTCAATTTTTTTCTGAATTAGGTGGAAAGGGTTTTCCTTTGGTCGAAACAACCGTTCAGTCTTTTTCCTCCAGGGTCAGGCAGTTTAAAAATTGGAAAGCACAGGATTAGGACACGAGGGGAAGAAATTAAAGGAGAGGCTAAGGAGCACGTTTTTCCAAAGGATGGTAGGTATATGGAACAAGCTGCAAGAAGAAGTGATAGAGGCGAATACAATTACAACATTTAAAAGACATTCAGACAGATTCATGAATAGGAAAGGTTTAATGAAAGGTTTATTGGCTGAATGCAGGCAAATGGGACGAGCTGAGGAAGGCAACTTGCTTGGTATGGACATTTTGGGGCCAAAGGGACTGTTTCCATGCTGTGTAACCCTCGGTCTCCATGACCAAGGCTGACCGTTTCACAATGCACCACGGAGTTACAACAGCTCTTGGTAAATCACATCTTATAGAAAAACCCACAGCTTCTTACCATAACTACACATATCATACAACTTAAATATAGTTCACAAGGTAACATCGTTCTGATGCTTTGATCTTTTAAAATCAAGCCAGTTACAAAATTCTAATAACTTTCTATCGTAATGTTGAAAAGGTTATTCACAGTTAATAATTCAATTTTTTTTTGGAATTTTACATGGTCCTGCAATATGATGCAAGCTCAAGTCTCCAAGAAAAATTGTTGCTATTTACCAAAAGGTTCAGTGATCAACCAAAGTCAGATACGTGCACATGAAAGCACATTTCAGTGCATTTTATGGTGCCACTCAACAACTGAACAGGCAAGGGGGAAATGGCAAGTTCAGAAGAATATTTTGCTCAATGTACACTTTCTCCTCTGAAAATATTATGTAGGGTGTCGAGTAGTTCTGATAAGCATTTGTACCATTTGCACCTAGAGCTGCACTGCTGGCTTCAATGACAGATTGTTGGCATTTTATGAAAAACAATTTATTCAGTAGCAGGCAAAACTCCACACGGGGGCTGATACAAAGCCCTCTGACCTTAGAAAAATTCTTTCCCCTGTGAATAGGCAGCTATTTTGAGCTGTCAGAGGAAGGGATTACCAGACAGTAGATAAGATTGAAGGATGTACTCAAAACCTCCAAGAAGAGTCAAGTGTGTTTAATTGTCATATGCTCCAGGAATGTAATGACATTTTTAGTTTCTGCAGCTTCACAGACACAATAACACAACACAACAAATAAATACAATAAATGATCAGTAACACTCGGCAGCCAGAACATAATAGTACAAGCTGAAGAACAATGTGCAACCTATCTGATGTTCATAGTAGTTTGTTGAGGTAAGGTAGTGTTTAAGGTCGCACAGTGTGGTAAAAGATCAAGCTCTGAAAGTTCAAATGGCTGTTCGTGAACCTGGAGACAGCGGTTCCCAAGCTCCTGTTCCTTCTTTCCAATGGTAGCAGTGAGATGAGAGTGTGGCCAGGGCGCTGTGGGTCTTTGATGATAACAGCTCCCTTTGAGGTATCGCTTCCTGTAGATCCCTTTGATAGTGGGGAGGTCAATATCCATGATGAACCAGGCAATGTCCACCACTTTCTGCAGCAAGCTTCATTCTTGAGCATTCGAGTTACTGAACCAGGCCATGAATCACCAATCAGAAATGCAACATTCCCCGTTACTGCTAGCAATCATTGCCCATGATGTTGAAGTGGAAAAAGAACATTTAGGACGATATGAAGAATGACGAGACCGTGCATCAGCAGCGTAAATGTACCAACCACCCACCGACATTTGCCCCAGCCACAGAAGAGTCCACATGGACTTTACTGACCACCATAAAACCAGACTGGATGTAAATCACCAGCTGGCTCCTTGAGGAGGACAACAGTATCCAGCCTAAAGGATATATCTATCAGCGAGCTATTGGCCCTCTCCAAAATAGGGCTGCTAATTGAGAATTAGGATTTTGCAGCAGCATGCTTTTACTACCCAGGTCTCGTCAGATCCAGAGGATCAAACATGCTCACTGAGAGCTTCCAATCGATGACCCTACACAGTGCTAGGTCATACACATTGTAGTCAGGTCATAGAGGTCAAATTATTGACCAATCCAGATTATCATCAAAATCAGGTCAGAGATGACTAAATCATGCCTTATCTGTCAAACACAGGGAATGCTTCAGAATACCCCCAACAATTAGGAACATTCAAACAGTTTTGAAAATAAAATCAACATTAAAAATATTAAACACTATTTGAAGAAAGTAAATCTAGGTATAGGTTTTTATTATTGTCACGTACATCAAGGTACAAAGAAAGGACGGCACAGAAATGCAGATGTGGAGTCTCTGCCTAACAGCTTCAAAGACCCGGGGGCAATCCTTATCTCAGATGCCGTCTGTCTGGAGTTTGCAAGTCCTCCCTATGACTGTGGATTTCCCCCAGGTGCTCCGGTTTCCTCTAACGTTCTAAAGATGCGTGGTTTAGTTGGTTAAAAGGCCATTACAAACTGCATCTCGTGTGTAAGCGAGTGGTAGATTCTAGGGAGAGTTGATGAAATGGAGTATAAAATGGGATTAAAGTATGATTAGTGTAAAAATGGGTGGTTGATGGTGAAGGGTGGTTGGTGCTCAAGGGCAAATGCAAACAGGTGGAACCAGCTTTGATGGGGCACCTTGGTCGGCATGACGAGTTGGGCGAAAGACCAGTTTCCATGCGGTGTGACTTTATAACTGGCAGCAGGAATGCGACCTTAAATTTGGGACTTCTATATTTTGATGCACCTGTGGCCAAGCCTCAAATTTGAAGGCATTTACCAGCAACATTTTAAAATTATGAATCAAATCATTCAGCGCATGAATGTGAACATTCAGCCATTGTGAACATCACCAAACCGTTTTTGGAGAGGTGAAGTGCCCTGTCTGTAGCAAGTGAATTAATTGGCCCATGCAAGTCTACCTCATGAAGGAAACTGAAAGTACTGAGAATTTTCTAATTCTAGAAAACCTGCTGTCCTTACCTGATCTATATAAAATTCGAGACTTACACCAATGTGACCAATTCACAGATCTGCCAAAAGCAATTACAAATGAACCTTTATTGTCTGCAGTGCCAGCAACATACACATCTTGTGAATGATCCAGACACTTACCTGGAAGTTAACTTTGCATCTTCCAATAATTTCTTGAAATCCTCCTTTGATTGCTGCAGCTTGTTTTTCTTTTCTTTTCGCTCTTCTTCAGCTCTAGTTTTCACATACTGATCAAAAACCTGTTGCATCACAGAAGAATGCATTTTAAAACAGAATTTGAAGAAATGCCCATTAAATACTAGTGCCAATCAGGAGATACACCTCTATTCCCTTACTCGTGTTATTGATAGGTAGAGAGTCAGTATCTTCACATTTCATCAAATTTGCTGGCCAATGATGAGCAGATTTTAAGAATAAAATACAACTAAACCTGGATTATGAAACTAGACCACCCTCGTCAGATAATTGTTAAACTCAAGTAATATCTGCAGTTTGAAATTGAGCATTTTAATTTTTAGTAGCTTCAAATACAGCTTGCATTCTAAAGATATCATTGCAGCAGTAAAACAGCTGAAAATACTTCATTGGATGGCAGAGAGGATCAAGGACCACGGATAATGAAGTTCTCTATCTCAAGGTACCAAAGTCAAAAATAGCACCACCAGTTGTTGCCATAAGATAAAACCTACAAGTTGTATTTATGTGATTGCTTAACATAATAAAACATCCTCTGGAAAAATAAAGATAAAGTTGAGTGGCAAAGTTTAGGTACACAATTTAACAGCTGAAGGGGTGACCGATGTAAATGACCATAGTAATTTGATGCAAGCAGACCATCAGCAAGAACTGATGTGGGAGCAGTCATGTTCTTATAAAATAAAGCCTTCAACAAAGACCATAGATGTTCATCTGTTAAGAATTTGAAACCAAGATCCGAAAAGAGAGATTCCTTCATTTCACCCGCGTGGGGAGGAGGGGGAGAGTGAATGAGGAGGCACCATCGGGACTACATTGAGTACTTTCATAACTTTGTCGACACCTTATACATAGCGACTCTATGCACTTTGTGAATTGTATGCAAAACAAAGAATTTCACTGCTCCAAGCACATGTGACAATAAAGTATCATCATCATCAGATCTTTGTTTCCACCTTTCCTTTTATGTATTTTTTTGCCAAATATGGTATATCTGGTTTTTCTGTTTCTTGACTCTACCGCAGTATCTTTCACTTCTCTTCTGCACAAGCACTTCATGACGTTGAACAACTATCAATTGACCTCTTAAATTTCTTTAATTATTATATGTAAAGTTATAAAGTGAACATGGGAAATTTCACTAAAAGTACAACCACATTCCATTGTAATCCTTCCTGCAGTTTCTTTCAATCTCAGGCCTCGATCGAAGACCATCATAAATTCCTGGTAGAGCAGGATCCAACTCTGCAAGTGAGGTATTTAGTTCGGAGGTCCAATGAATGCCACAGAACTTGGTATGAGCGACAGATTCAGTCTTTTGAATTGGGTTACTGACATGATGGGAACAGGCAAGTGCTTTACTTTAACGGTTTTTTAATTTATTTGCAAATGCTTTAATTACAGTCATTTTAGTTTTTATTGACAGTTTTTTTTTAATGAAAGCCTTTTTAAATGACAAACCTTCGAACTGTCACAGATTATCGGGGAGATAGGGATGGAAGTCTGAGGAAATGGTGTCTGACATTTGGATGGTGTTTACCACACCTGCTGCACATCAAATGCAACCCATCAAGGTTTTAGAGAATTACCAATACCTGTCAAATTGAATCACTGCAAAATCTAGCCATGCCTTTTAAGGAAATGGGGCAGAATGCAGGGGAAGAATGTATTTACAAAGACTTCCTACAATTCACTGATATTTTTCTGCTTCAGCATTTTAATAGGAGCTGTGTGCTGATAATTTCCTCTAACCCAACAAAGTAATTTTGTTTACCTGTTTTCTCTCCTTTGGATTGAGGAGGAGATATCTCGGATCAAATACAATCTTGTGAAGTTCCTTCTCCCATGTAGAAAATGCTGAGACCTAAAAAGAGAGAAATCAAATAACAACTAAGCTGAATCCATCCAAATCCACTGAAGTGCTGGAGATTAGCAAAGTCACCATTTATGAACAAGACCTCAATGCTAATAAAAGTGTGAACTTTCTACTGCCACACAAATACATTACTAACCATGACATTGTCATGCTCCACTGAAAGTCCAAGTGGAGCAAGTAACAAAGCACATACCAAACACCATTCTCCAACTTTAATTTTGTTTTACATTAATTGATTTTACTCAATATAGCAACTGGGAGTCTTTTATTACGCATGGTATTGTCAGAGTGAATTTTCAAAAAGGAAACAGCGATGGCTTCTGGTCTCTTTCCCTGTACCACTGCTGAAAATTATGGTCAAGTCAACTCAGGTCCAGTGTCAAGAGTGTCAACGATGATCTCTATGGTCAAATAACCTACCAATGCTCACCTTCAAGGCTTAGATAAATGAAACACCAGAGTATTGCTTGTGCCTGTGCAATAATATTCCACAAAAGTCAGGGAAAACGAACAAGGGGTGAATATTGGCTTTGTTTCCTTTTCCTTCTGGTGATCAAACAAGCAAATCTATATGAAGATCCATCCCTACCATTCCACATGAAATTACTGCATAACACATCTCTATTCAAAATGACAAAAAACAGTGGGATGCTGACAATTCTTCCACTAATTAGCCTTCAATACCACTAAACAATTAAGATATCTGACAACTAGATTCTCATTAAAAGATCCACCACCGGGTGACATTTAAAATGACTGCAGCAGGAGTTCCTACAAAACCAAAGCCTTGAACTTTTTTTCCTTTGATTGCAACAACTATTAATTTAGATTCCATGTCATAATAAAATCAAGTTTTTTTTTCAGACGCAGAAGTATCTGAAGTTCAAGTTTTACTGTGGAACACATTAAATGGAAAATGTTAGAAAAAAATGATATTGGACAGGAATTAACTTGAAAATGTGGCATTAGGCAAAAGTAGCAATGTGGCATGTATAACTTCTGAAAAGGGATTATTAGACTTATGTTGTAACTTTATAAAGTAAAATCTTGTTTGGTTAAAAGTTATTTTAAGAGTATGCATGTATGCATGACAGCTGAGCAGGATAACTGGGAGAGAAGACGAGGCTAAACTTTAAAATACTGAGAGACTTGAAATACAGACTACTTCTGTACTGTTAGTTAACCTCAGATGATAAGGAAGCCTTTATACTGATTACTGGCACAACTGCAGTAAATGCTTGTCCTCACAGACTAAAAGGCACAAAATGTCATTAAGACAAAAGCATCGGTCAGATTATTTTCCTCGTACTAAATTGATTAGTGGATGAAATTTTAATTAAGAAAGTTGAAATGTTAACTCGAGTCTAATCTCTCTTTTCAATCCTATTGGGAGGGGACAAGCCATGGTCTGGCTAGGATACAACTTTGAGACTTAATCCCAATTAACGTTGTTGCCAAATAATGCTTTATTTAATTGTTTATAATTATTGTTTTAATAATAGCATGCATTATCTTTCCTGACACCAACAGACTTTGTTGTTAAAAACACTAGCAAGGTCATTAGATTTACGGAAGGTAAAACAAAAATTATTAAGCATGATTATGACTCCGCCTGTATACCTTGGTAGGTCAACCTTCCAGTATTCAGATTTATGTTTGATCACATGGAATACCATTGTACTGATCCCCGATTCAGTCACATGCCGGTTGCAATCTCAGATGGGGATAATACTTGAAGTATAAGAAGATAACTGCAGATGCTGGTACAAATCGAAGGTATTTATTCACAAAATGCTGGAGTAACTCAGCAGGTCAGGCAGCATCTCGGGAGAGAAGGAATGGGTGACGTTTCGGGTCGAGACCCTTCTTCAGACTGAAGTGTTAAATTGGCTTAAACCAAAGGCTAAATAATGGTTACATGAAGAGCACTTAGCTGCACCATTGTTAGGCAATGTTCCTACAGTTAAGCAACCATGCTAGACCAGAGGATTAAATTGCAGAGTTCTAAACAATGAAGTCTCCAGTCGCTCATATTAATCAACTTTTCTAAAAGGTATTCCCATTGATGATTGTATTCATGTGGGTGGGGGAGGAGGAAAGAAAGCAGCAGGGTGGGTAATTTATTTAAATTACCCTCCCAGGATCAACATATTTTTTCAAATGGCATACACTCTCTGTAGAGCAGGAAATGAGCTCATCTCATTAGGCAAATCACATGCTGAGTATGGGCATGTAAACATCACCACGGCATCTGAAGAAGGGTATCAACCCAAAACGTCACCCATTCCTTCTCTCCAGAGATGCTGCATGTCCCGCTGAGTTTCTCCAGCTGTTTGTGTCTATCTTCGGTTTAAACCAGCATCTGCAGTTCCTTCTTACACACCATGGCATTACAGACCTGTTTAGTCTCACTTCTACAAATGCAAAGACCAATGGCATTTCATCCTTATTTTGATTTGAAGCTGATTATCTACTACTATCTCCTTCAAACCTATGGATTTCCTTGATCTGTGAGAATGGGTGGGAGACACACTGTTGTTCAATCCAATGCTCATTAGCAAAACAAGGTCTACATGATGCCAAATGCGTCCTCTATTCACCAAGATTATAAATAGACACACCTATAAAGTCTTTAATATACGTAAAATCTCAAGGTGCAAGGCTAGAAAAAAGGGAGAGCATTAAAATGTCTCTGCGGAAGGAGATTCCACGTGGAGCCAAAAGATTTAACCCTTTGTGGAACGTGAAACACGGTCATTGTTTTGTTCTACTCGGGCCCTCTTTCTCACCCGTTTCCCCCCCCCATTACTTCAATGGCCATATCTGCACTGCTTCCTGGTCTCACTTCGAACGTGCAAGTTTCATCAGCTTTGATGTCAACTTCCACTGTGCTCTCACTTTCACAAGGGGCAATTCCTCTTTTTCTCACCCTTTCTACCCAGTTCACAGACAATGTTAGTAACCAATCACCTGGTTAACAAAGGTTCTAACTGTACTCCCAAACCATGGAAAATGTTCCCATTGTCCTCACTTTCCAACCCATTCAGCCTCCACATTCAATTGTCCATGGTCCACAATTTACTGCTGTAGTTAATGTGATTCCACAACAAACATCATCACTACCCTCCCCCAGGAGTCTAAACCTTGATAGTATTCTAAAGGAACTGCTATCTCCGTAACACTGATTCACTTACCCATCTTTACTGCATCCATTCCCCTTCTCTTGATCCCTTCCAATGTAACTACAGGACTTGCAATACCGGCCCTTTTAACTCTTCACTTCTCACCACCCGTCAACTCAAGCACTCTTTTGAAATAGCGAAATAGAAATTCATTTGCAGCTCTTGCAATTTAGACAAATGCTGTAGGTGCTTCTGATCTGATCTCCTCTAACCAAATGCAAATTGGGTGGAACATCTACATTCCATCAGCAAGGGTATCCTGAACTTTCCAATGTCAATTTGAATTCTCTATCCCACTCTGACTATCATTTTTGGCCCCAAACCTTCCCTATGAAGTTTATAAAAGTCTTTGCCTTCAAACCATTCCCCTTTCTGATGCCACTTTCCAGGACATGCAATACCCACCATTTTAACTCTTCACTTGTCACCATTCCTTTTCTCTTCCCACAGATGCAACCTGACCTGCTAAGTATCTCCAGTATTCTGTTTTGAACTTCAGCAGCATTTCATCTTCCAACTAAACACATTACAGACCTCGGGTCTACATGACGAATTCAAGAAATATAGACAACCAGGCTTTCCAGCTACTGAGAGAACTGAATACTTCTGATGACAACTCATGGACTTGAAAAGTTAACTTTGTCTCTTGGAGATGCTTCCAACATTCTCTGCTGTTACTTCAGTGGAGGCCAATTCTCTGAATGCATTCAAGAGAGAGCTAGATAGAGCTCTTAAAGATAGAGGAGTCAGGGGGTATGGGGAGAAGGCAGGAATGGGGTACTGATTGAGAATGATCAGCCATGATCACATTGAATGGCAGTGCTGGCTCGAAGGGCCGAATGGTCTCCTCCTGCACCTATTGTCTATTGTCTATTTCTGCCATCAACTAAGTTTCACTTCTCCAGTTTATATCTCAGTTCCAGCACTGTTCATTTTTATTTTCCTCTTTTTATTTATCTCCAACTTTTGTTTTCCTCAGGGAGATTAAAATGCCTCTAACTAGCACGAACATTTATAACATTTAGTTTCCCTTGGTCACCACTCCATCTCTATTATTTTCAATATTCTCTTTAATCCTGATGTAACTAGGAAAATTGACAGGGGAGTCAGTGGATGTGGTGTACCTCGACTTTCAGAAAGCCTTCGACAAGGTCCCACATAGGAGATTAGTGGGCAAAATTAGGGCACATGGTATTGGGGGTAGGGTACTGACATGGATAGCAAATTGGTTGACAGACAGAAAGCAAAGAGTGGGGATAAATGGGTCCCTTTCGGAATGGCAGGCAGTGACCAGTGGGGTACCGCAAGGTTCGGTGCTGGGACCCCAGCTATTTACGATATACATTAATGACTTAGACGAAGGGATTAAAAGTACCATTAGCAAATTTGCAGATGATACTAAGCTGGGGGGGGTAGTGTGAATTGTGAGGAAGATGCAATAAGGCTGCAGGGTGACTTGGACAGGTTGTGTGAGTGGGCGGATACATGGCAGATGCAGTTTAATGTAGATAAGTGTGAGGTTATTCACTTTGGAAGTAAGAATAGAAAGGCAGATTATTATCTGAATGGTGTCAAGTTAGGAGGAGGGGGAGTTCAACGAGATCTGGGTGTCCTAGTGCATCAGTCAATGAAAGGAAGCATGCAGGTACAGCAGGCAGTGAAGAAAGCCAATGGAATGTTGGCCTTCGTAACAAGAGGAGTTGAGTACAGGAGCAAAGAGGTCCTTCTACAGTTGTACCGGGCCCTGGTGAGACCGCACCTGGAGTACTGTGTGCAGTTTTGGTCTCCAAATTTGAGGAAGGATATTCTTGCTATGGAGGGCGTGCAGCGTAGGTTCACTAGGTTAATTCCCGGAATGGCGGGACTGTCGTATGTTGAAAGGCTGGAGCGATTGGGCTTGTATACACTGGAATTTAGAAGGATGAGGGGGGATCTTATTGAAACATATAAGATAATTAGGGGATTGGACACATTAGAGGCAGGAAACATGTTCCCAATGTTGGGGGAGTCCAGAACAAGGGGCCACAGTTTAAGAATAAGGGGTAGGCCATTTAGAACGGAGATGAGGAAGAACTTTTTCAGTCAGAGAGTGGTGAAGGTGTGGAATTCTCTGCCTCAGAAGGCAGTGGAGGCCAGTTCGTTGGATGCTTTCAAGAGAGAGCTGGATAGAGCTCTTAAGGATAGCGGAGTGAGGGGGTATGGGGAGAAGGCAGGAACGGGGTACTGATTGAGAGTGATCAGCCATGATCGCATTGAATGGCGGTGCTGGCTCGAAGGGCTGAATGGCCTACTCCTGCACCTATTGTCTATTGTCTATTGTCTATCCTCATCTTTCTCTGAAAGGTAAAACACGTTTGCTTTCTACGGTTTCCTTGCTCAGATTACAACAGGGTTCCATCTCGGAGAACCGTTTGTAACCCAACAGTTCACAAGTCGGAAATGGCTGCCTGGCAATTTAATTAAATAAAAACAAGACGTCAATTCAGGACAATGTACACTTAAATCAGGCTGTGCAACTCAACTAATGGGATATTACCTCAAATGGAGCTCCCATACAACATAAGATGCCTGCAGCCCCTCAGCATCTAGCAAATGCATGCCACCAGTCCCCCAAATGATCATATGTACTGGCTTTACATAAATCCGGCGTTGTATCCTAGCGTGGACCTGTACTGATGAAAGGTCAATGAGCTAAAGTAATAACATTTTTTATGTCTACAAGTTGCTGTCTGATCTGCTGGGCATTTTCTGATTTTATTTCAGATTTCCAGAATCTAGTATGCAGTTTATTGGTTTTATATTTATCAGATCAAGTAAAATCAAAACTAGTATCAAGTGATGTGGTGCAACTGCGAATGGATCATTACAAAAATGTTCTCAACCCAACGTGCCAAAAAAAGCACAAGCGTCAATGACATTCAAATAATGGTCGGCAAATGTGAGAAGACTGCTCCCAACAGCAGCTGCATGTTCTTCTAAAATGGACCACATTGAGATACACAAGCAGTGGCTTTGAAAAGACATTAAACAATTTTTAATCCAATTGTCGAGCACCTTGCCTGCAAGATTTAGGTTTAGCTAGGCTTTGATACCCATCCACCTTATGTCATTCCAGCACAAGAACTAAATGACTGTCAGAATTGTTTCAATAGCCACACAATACCTTCAAACTCTGTTTCCACCATTTGGATGCTTGCAATGTTCTAGCTCTAATTTGCATGGCAGTGCATATACTGCAGGATTACATCCTGACCTGTTTGGAACTGGAAAGCGACCTTGGATAAAAATTCTGGGTGATTCCTAAGGAATGCCTTGTAAGAAAACCAAATCAAACAGTTAATTTGCAATCGGAGCTGACACCTCATCAGCACCAAGGAGAAAGGCATTTTTTGTGCAGGAGTAAACTCAATCATAAAATCATAGATAGCAATTAATGTGGATAAATATAAAATGGTTTGAAGGTTCAAAAATTCACATATCATGAACAATTTGTATAAAATGGTATACAGTTATTCTTAACTAAAAAAAAAGAGCAGAAAAGATTCAAACAACCAGAGTGTTTAATAAATACATTTGGAATAAACTGCTGGTACTAGTATTATGCAAAAAGACAGCAGCCTGAAGATTCCCCTCCTGAAACGTTGTCCATTTCCTTCCACACATGCTGCCTGGCCCACCGAGTTCCTCCAGCAATTTGTTTTTTTGCTTAAGATTCCAGAAACAGAATATCATGTGTCTTTGTCTTCACAAAACTACTTCATTTGCCGAAATAAAACATTTTTGAGGAAGGAAATCCTGCATCTTTACATGATCTGAACTAAATATAACTGCAAATCAAGAGGTTGAATAGTAAATGTCCTCTGAAAAAGCCGAGCTGAGCTCGACACTCGGGTACAAAACATCAGCATTCCTTCCAATATCCACGTTCCATAAATGAATGTATCAAAACAAAAATGTTCAACGAGACTTATTTTGGAGTATGCGAGATTTCACGACTGGCAGAATGGGTCATTGGGAGGGAAATGTCTAACTTTACAACATGAGTATTTTGGGATAATTTTGACACCAGATTTTGGGCAAAAATACTTAAAATTCCCAAGACATTATTGTACCACAAAAATAGGCTCATGAAACAATCAGCCCAAATGTCACTTGGCATTTGATAAATAATCAACATCAAACACGGAAGAAAAACAAATTTCACCACTAATTAAAAGACAAATCTAATCAGCAATCACGGCAACACAAAGGCACGTTAATCTAAAGTTAAAAATTCTTTAGTTGCACAAAAATAGAGAATCCACATTGGTGCTTACCCCTCTCTCAAGCAGCATATCCCTGAACTGTTTCATGCGAGACTCCAGTGGAACTATTGCCCTCTCCCGGGCTGCCTTGATCTCAGCTTCCATTGCTGCCTCCTTCTCAGACTCTGGATCTTTGAGATCATCCTTCCTGTATTTAAACAAAAATATCCCCACTTTAACACTTAATAAAACAGAACATTTTTTGTACGTGATAAAATAGTGCTCATTTTGATGAGGTGCTGGAGAAGAGATTGATGTTAATATATCTACACTCTAGCTTGAATCAGTGATATGAAGAAGCAATGGGCTGGTTTTGCAAAATTTCCCTGGCTGAGGAATCCAGATCAAGGGGCGGGGGTTAAAGTCTCAAAAGGAAGATAAGCCACTTAGGACTGAAATGACCTGAGATTTGATTACTTGGCAGTGGTGAGTCTTTGGCATTCTATTTCAGAGGGCTGTGAAAGATTAATTATCAATTTTCACTCAAAACAAAGATAGGTGAGGATATAAGAGGAATCAATGGCTTATTGATCAAAATGGCCTACCCCTGCTCCAATTTATATGCATATGAATAGATGTTTAAAATTATATGCAGACACATTGAAACAATAACCAAAATAAACTGTGCTCTAAAAATAAATTGAGTAACAGCTGATTTCACAACTTCACCTTTTAGAACTTCACAAAGAGTGCAACGTGTTTTTCAAGCTTTACTTACTTTCGCTTCTTAGCTTTAATTGGTTCATCATCATATTCATCCTCCAGGGGTTCTGATTCATCTCTCACTATATAAAAAGGCAATGTTTCAGCTTGAACAAAATTCATTTTTTTCATTTATACAACTCAATTTTATTTGTTCAACGGTTAATTTCAAATATTTTCTTGGGCAAATTGATTCATTTTAAACTTGAAGTAAATTCAACACCATTAAATTCACATGTCTTCAGACACAGATGCATGAACTTGCATGTTAAAAGCAAAAATAAAACAACCACCAATGGGAGACCTAGAAAAGAATCAACTTACCACTGTTGTGAAAAATGCTGCTTTATTTAAATATTTAAACTTTTAAAATAATCAATTCAAATCAACACTTGGACCAATCATGCAAGGCTGTTTTCTTTTTAGAATGATCCCCAGTGACCCATCAGCAAAATCCAGTTCACCAAATTCACACATGCAAAAATCACATACTTGAGAGAGCACATTCACTCCAATACATCTTCAAGCACACTGCAGCTTTGGGGAACACTCATCCACTGTTCGTCCAAGCATCAAAGATTGGAAATAACAACTGTTTTATCATCAGATATAATGCTGCAGTTATGCTTACAATAATAACTAGGATTTCTCACCAAGTTTCTTCTCACTGTCAAAAGACTTTTTGTGAGGAGGTTCCTGGATAATTTTGTCAACGTCTGCTCTTCCCACCAGTTCATCTGGCCTATCCCACATTGACAGACGGGTTGTTGGGTTGTAATAAAATACACGCTCATCGCCAGTCCATACAACACACCTAAAATAAAAATCAAATGTTTCATTGAGTATTACTTTTGTCTGCCTTTGGGTGGATCAACTCTTTTTTTTAAACTGACAAACAAAGACAAAGATGAAGATCAAAATGCCAAGAAATCAAAAGCCAAGAAAGTGAAGTAATTCAAGGAACCACGAGCAGACAAAAATATTGTGGTTTATAAACAAGACAATTATATGCTGGACAAATGACTTGGGTAAATAGTTCCAAAGTTTTGAAGTCCTTGAAAACAAAATTGGAATCCAAGACATAGCAAAACCTACAGCAATACAGTTAAGCAGCAAAGAATGGTCTCGGTCAATTGGTGAATCTAAGGTTGAGGATTCGGAGTGACATGAATAAACTGAAGCAAGACAAGGTACAATGCAGTAGGGAAAAACCAAAACCTGAAGGTGAGAAAAGGACATCACTTCAGCAAGGCCAAGTTCAAAGTACCTCCTTGAAGTGGATTTAGGGCAGGTTGAACTAAAATCCTTAATCTTCGGTAATGCCAACCAACCCACTTGGAGCAGAACCAATAAGGATGAAACACGACCCGATTTAATAGGTAAGAGAGAGAATCTAGGTTAATCACTTCTTTCCCATGCTATTGTGAGTAGAACTGCACAGAATATCCCATGTGTGGTCTCACCAATATCCGATACAGATGTAACATGACATCCCAACTTTTGTGCTTGTGCCCCATCTGATGAAGGTAAGCATGCCATTTTGTTTTTTTTCATTACTTAGTGTCTCAGGAATTAGCTGTGGGTTCTTTATTGTTTGTCATATTATAACAATTTGGACGAGAAGGTACTTATGCACCTGTACCCTGGGATAACTCTGTTGTACAATTCCCAGGGCCCCGTCGATTAATGTGCACCTCCAAATTGGCTCGTTCACCCCGGATCCTAACTGATCTAACCGTATGGACCATTCTACCAAGCAGGGTCTTGTCAAATCCCTTGCTAAAGACCATATAGACTACGGACACTGCACTGCTCTCAACTATTCTCTTACTCATCTCTCCAAAAGATTCAATTCCATTTATGATACAGGATTTTCCCATGCACAAGACCATGCTACCTATCCCTAATCAGTCCTTGTCCTTCCAAATGCAAGTCGATCCTGACCCTCAGAATACCCTCCAGTAACTTTCTCACCACTGATGTTAGACTCATCAGTTTGTAGTCTTGTAGCCTGTCCTTGCAGCCCTTCTTAAATAATGGCTGAACATTAGTCATCCCCAAATCTTCTGGTACTTTATCCATTGCCAAGTAAGATAGAAAATTGTCTGCCAGGGTCCCAGCAATTTCATTCCTTGCTTCCCACAACGGCCTCGGTCAGGTCTCAGGGATATAGCCACCTTTGTGTGTCTCACGATCACTAATAACTGCTCTTTCATAATGTTGATACATTTGAGGATATCACTTTCCTGAAGTGCTCCTGTTCTTTTATTTAGCATTTTGAGATTTTTTTGTGTGAATTTAGCATACTTGATCACATACCATTCCATTTCATAAATTACCCGGCACCAGCCAGATGCAACCACCAATCAAAGTTAGTAAAAAACAGCTGCTGTGAAAATGTCTTGCTCTTGATGGTTAACTTTCATGTGCAAATTACCAATCAACAACTCAGTTGCCAAGTTTCAAAACTATGCAATAATAAATTAATTTCAAAATTGATTCATAGGGTCAAGTCATCCCCTGTCCATGAAATAATAAACAGATGGAAAGCAGAGACAGATTCATTTATTTATTTATTTTGTCGCTGGCAAGGACAGCATTTGACCTTGAATCTTGTCTCTGGAACATCAATCAATTCAGAAATTCATTTACCATAATGGATAGTTTTAACTTAATTTGTTGAAAGATTAATAGTTTAATAAACATATCTGCACCACATACCATGGGGTGCCAGGAACAGGGGTGGTAGCCACAGGTTTAGCTTTTTGTGCAGCCTTTTCTTCTTCAGTCAATATCTCCTCCTTTGGCTCCTAAAGAAATTAGAACAACAGACCGCTGAGTTATAAAGATTTATTGATCAATGCTGCAGGACTCGTCTAAGCTCTTTATCTTACTGTGCAGGTCAAGTATGTATCATGGAGTCTTGTTTGCAGGTTGCAACAATAAAATGAGTATACTTACTAACAGATCCCTTGCAAGCTGAAAATATCACCAGCATACTCCAAACCTCAAATTTTCTCAACGTGGTTGAAGCACTGAATGCAATTCCTCCAAATCTCTAGCAGAACATAATTCAGCAAGGACAAAGCTGTGCACTAAAATTTTAAATGCATGTAGGAGTTAAATGGACATTGATGAATGCCATTCTTGAACCATGCCCATACTAAAATATAATAAACAATACAGATCTCCCTCGTAACAAACAATCTATAGGGGGAAACACAATTTGTGACATCACATAATGTAACCGATCAAAGCAATATCTTAAACATGAAAAAAATAGCAATACGACAATGGCTTGCAAATTATGCCTTCTGGAAATTCAGAAATAATTTTTCCTTCAAGGAATTTCTTGGATTTGGGCATCTCCAGCAATTCAGTATTTACAATCCATTCTCAAAAGAGAGAAGTTTGCTTAATGTTAAAAGTCAAATTACAATCTGGCTGCCCCATATTAATTTTTACTAAAAACTGCTATTAATTTCCACATAGCCTAAATAAAACTTCAAATTCCCAGATTATCATTTGTCATATGAGATTGGAACTCTGGATTACAAGTCCACAAGCATAGGAATAATACTATTTTACACATATGGCACAATTAATAAAAATGAAGACAGAACCCATTGTTTGCATAATTTTAATCAAGAGTAGAGCTGCCCAGAATTCAACTCTAATCTGAGCAAGCATATCCCAACCCAAGAAATTGTGTTGCAACTGTCCTCCCATGCCAATGGATGGAGAAATAGAATGTGAACAAGAAGAATTACATTTAAAATAGACAGATCTTGTTTTCTCTTGAATGGAGCCAAGCAGTCTATCTGCACACTTTCCACAAACCTCTTTCTTCTCTTTCGGAGGCTCAACTTTAGCCTCTTCCACCTCCATTTCCATTGGCTCTGTTTCTGCTGGCCCTTTGTTCAGCTCTTTCGGCTTCTCCACTTCTTTCTCCACTACATAGAAAATAATTTAGGCATTCAGCTTTTTGCAGATGACCCTTGATCATGCAACTGTTAGCCATTAAAACATGAAACATGAAACCATGTCCCTTCAAGTACAAAGCTGAGAATGAAAATACATCCGACTCTAGAAAAAACACTGAAGACTACATTCAGTGTGATGGAGAGAGCAACAGCGGAGACACTGCAATAGTTATTTGTATGTTTAATGATCAGCATGTTCCAATAATGACTCCAAAGCCTAGCAGCTGAAGCTAAAGTCAAAATATCAGAATCCAAACTTTGTGTTGCGCTACTCAATTTAAAGGCTTTCATTGAAACAGTAAGTTCTTACTGAGCCAGTTAAGTGTTAACAATAATCCAAGAGTTCAGTTGCCCTAGTGAGGAAAAATAATGACTTAAGTTCTGCAAACTTAGCACGCTGTTAGTCAAGTGTGTACATACAAAAGTGCCAGACACAAACAGAAACAGCCTTGGTTGTGTTTGAATATTCCAGCTCTCACAGAATAAGCCCATGTCATGGACTCAGGCTGGAACTCATGGATCTTAGCAGGAAAATGTTGCCTTCAGGAAAGGAGGAAGTATTCTGTTGACTCTTCCTTTTTCATTTCCATTGGCTCACGTTCTATTGGTTCTCCTGACTCAAAGTGAAAGGCACATCTCTATTTACCTCCGTGAGCGGCAATTTCTTGAGCAGCAATTACAGTACTAATTATTAACTTCCAATTAAAATAATGTTCCAACTGATGCACATCAGTTGCTAATGCACATTGCGACATGCCAATTTTACATTTGGCCATAATAAATTTGGGTGCGGCAATTAACTTCAAGCCAATGCTTGATTATAATGTTAGTAGAAACAGTCATTTATACTCAAGAATAAAATAAATAAAATGAAAGAATGCAGAATATATTATTGTACCTATACAAGTTCATTTTGTAATTTCTACAGATGTATATTTTGGACGTGTACAAATCAACATATCCTGACTCCATCAGCACTGTTGCTTGCCCTATAACAAACTTCATTTCAAGTGCAGCGCTCGAAACTGAATGAGGAACTGAAGCAATTTCTTCCAAAATACAAAGATTTATTGCCATTAAGTAGAACCCTTTTAAAACTGAACTCTGACAACTTAATCTAGCTGATTAAGATAAAGTCAAACTATATTTACTTGTTTCATTTCAAATTTGCTCATTCACATCACTTGTGTACATTATTATTAATTGGCTGGAATTGGTATGGATGTAGGTCAGATTCAGGCATATCTACAATATCCACAGTGAGCAAGTAGCTTGTCAAATCTCATTAACATCTTTAACATAATAACCACCCTGTGTAGATGCCATTGGAAACCAGTAATCACAGAACTCTACTTCAGTTGGGACTCAAGCTTTATAATAGAGAAATGAATTAGCCTTCCTCTTGCAAATTAGTGAATAGTTACCTTTATCTCTGAGTTCATGTGGTTTCTCCCATGTAGATTCTAAGGTTCTGTTGTTATAATAATATATTTTTCCATCACCAGTTTTATATTCTGTCCATTCGGATCCTGGAATACCTAAGGGATGGCCAGATGAAGCTATTGTAACCTGTGGAGGCAACATCGGCACCAGAGGTGGAGCCATTCCTGGCAACATACCTGAAAAGGAGAAGAGCACGTTGAAGTTACACCAGGAAGGCTACAATCTTATTCTGAACAAAATGCAAGATAACAATATTCATTCTTACTAACATGAACAAAACATAGATTGCATCAGAACCTGTTTTGACTATTCTATCTGAAAAAAAATGCATTCTCTCAGTCAAAGAAACAATGTTTCTAGCTTTCAAAATGTATTTTCTGTTTCCATAGTTTTACCTCTTACTAATATTTTTGTCTGTCAGATAGAATTTTGAACCCTTTCTTATTTAATAAGCACACATCAATATAACCATTATCTTCAATGGTTTGAGTGGATTCGTCATTTCTAAGTTGCTGTTCCTACTGACAATACGGCTATAAAAATGATTAGTTCAATATAAAATCTATTTTGGCCAAAGAAAATTTGAGTTAAAACTTCTGTAATAATGAAATTATATATTTGACAAACTTCATATAATTTCCATTGCTACCTTTACTTTCTTTTTTAAAAGTCCATTCATTTTTACATCCCAAGTTGCAGTAATATGCAAAAATGCTAACATCACCTTTAAATTAATTCTGCATCTTACAAGATGAAACATGCAGTGATATAATAAATTACAATTTTTGTATACAACTTGGGAGCAAGCAGTCATACAAATAGAAACAACTTCTTCACAGCAGTTTCCTGCAAATTTTAAACAGGCTTGTGGACCAACCTATACTTAATTAAACATTCATGGAGCACAACTTAAAAAGATTCCATTTGGTTCGAAGGAATACCCACCTACTACCAACAATAAACATAACAAATTCAACAAAATGTATTTTGTATAGAGAGAATTCTAAATGAATGGTTTAAGCAGAATGCACAGAAAAGTCTATTAAAATGAGACCTCTGCCTTCATTTTAATTTGTGGTTTAGTTTAGGGTTTTGTTCAATTCGTCAGAGAAAAGCAGATGAATTTCTGAATTCAAAAGGTATTACATGATGCTTCAAATAATAATTTCACTAGTATTTATTTTCTTTATAGCATTTAAGCTAACTGTTGAAAGAAGGAGATAATTGTGTTTCATTATCTGATATTTATAATTTTCAGTTTTGTCCAGATGACCATTTGGCACATGTGGATTTTCAAATTGAAAATTTTGAAAGTCAGCGGTACATTTGATCCCTGAATGCAATAAGCACATAAGTGCAGAAATTAAGAGAACATTGCACATTCTAAAAGATACATTGATTGCAGAATAATTGAGAAGCTGGATAGGACATAACTACACAAATAAATTCAAATGCATCCCTTTAGGGAACTCAAAGGTCAATTTCAAATCCTACTGAAATCTCTCCCATTTTTTAAAATAATCCCCAAGTTTTTTGAAACCATAGAACTGAAGAAAGGTGACAATAAACATAAAGTACCTCAATGGCCTATGCACAAGGTGTCACTCTTCTACGCAGTGAAAATCAAACATTCTCTCATCTCAGTCTTGCTGCACACCATCTATAACTCTCACTGAAAACACTCTAGACTTTTATGCTCATGAATGATATCCTAACAAACCACATTCTGAATACTCAAGGAACAAGATCTGCTGCTTTGAAGTTCTTTCAAAGCCAGTAAGTACGAAGATGTCCAACACAATATGATAGGCTTGGGGATAGGTGAAACAACTTTCCTATTCCTCAACACTACATTATGAAAACACTTGTGGCATGCAGCACTGTTTCTCCACAGAAGTGTGCTTGGAAACATCCAATAGATGAGCCACAAAGACACCAGGTCTGACAACTCAAATCATTTGTCAAGAGAAATTTACTTGCAGGCGAGGATTTTTACCAACCACAAATGATTAGTACAACAGAATGATTGCTAATCATAAATGCAAGGGACTATATAATGTGATGGTGGAGTAAGAGATGCTTTTAACTTCTAGCACCAAAAGCCTACTCACAATTGGACAACGTTGGAAATAAGTCCCTTATTCCTTGCAACCACAATTATTATAATGGCAGAGTTCTCCTTTCTTTCCAAGTAGAATTATTTTGTAATGTTTAAACTATATTAACAAAACTAATTAAGGAAAAATAGATAGATTTAAAAGAAATTGAAGAACAAAGTTACAAAGACAGGTTTTATGGCAACAATTTAACATGCAACCAAACTATTTACCATATATGAAGAAATGGATTTGTGCACACAAGCACTCGTTAACAGAAGTAGTACAATAAAGTGGATGAAGGGAGGCTTTACTGAAGCAGGAACAAATGAACAAATCAATATAAGCAGAAATATTGGTGTAGTATTAATTTTGCATCACCCCATCCCCACCTTGCACAACCCAAAGCAATACTTTGCAGAGCAGAGCATTGTCCAAGCTGATGCTAATAAAGAGCCCCAGAGTTTATATCACTTTGGGGCTCTTTATTAGCATCAGCTTGGACAATGCTATGCTCTGCAAAGTGTTGCTTTGGGTTGTGCAAGGTGGGGATGGGGTGATGCAAAATTAATTGATTTTATTGATGGAACATTTGTATAATGCTATGTCACTTAAAATAAAGCCTGAGGTTTGAGATGAGTATTTAGTTGGACAGTTAAAATAGTCATAACATTCAAATATCATGCCACTAATAAGACAGAAAGGACTAAGTTAAAGTATTACCATTCTTGCCGGTAGTGACTGTCTTTACATACGGGCAGCTGACTATTTGCATCATTGCTACACCTGTAGGAATGGATAAGCAAGCATGTTGGAGAAAAGATAGGCGTCAGCTGTGCTGTAATGACTTTAAAGCTGCATTATAGTAAAAACATGTTCCAATTCCTCACTAAGGTTACTACTTGGGGAAAAATACAGTACAACATTGCAGAGAAAACATGTGTACATCAAATTATTATTTTAATGCCATTTGTTTGAAGTGTAAATGTAAATTGGCATTCTGATGAATTTAATGGTATTGTGCATCCCCATGATACGTATACACTTATCCTGGGTAAACATTTAAAAGGAAAAAACTTGCGTACATCATGATACTTTATTAAAAAAATAAATACCATGTCAGACAGTTACATTCGGAAAGCATCAAGACATTTGCATTTCCTGAACTATACAGAGTAACAGATCAGTGAAAACTAGGATAATTTAATGCAACTCAAAGGGAAGATGCATTTATATGAAAATTGTTGTGACTATTCAAACATTAATACCACAGATGAAACAAGGGAAACTTTGGCTTGTTTAAAAACAAAACAAAAAAGAGACACTTAACTGAGGTGTGCACTTACAGGTAAGTGGAGTAGACTGTACTTGTAAACCTGCAAGAATTGACATAGGTACATCCTCAGGATCTAATAACTGAATCATTCAGATAATGTACAGAAAGTACAAATTACTGAACATCAAGTAGTGCACATAGCAAACCTAATTCTGGAAGAATATGCACATTTTCAAAAGGAAACAATGAAAAATAAATTGAAATTAAAGTATAATGCAGCTTTAAACTAAGCTGGAATGAATTTATCCCCACTGAAACCAATTCTTCAGATTGAAATCTTGCCAAATAGAAATGTTAATTACTTCAAAATTGGTCTTTAACCAAATATGCTCATTTAAATGAAATATATTTTTCTCCAAAAATGGGGAATTCAGTCAAATTAATCCTGCTATCAGATGCTGCTGAGATCATTTATTTTTTAATTATTCATGCTGAATAATTTTAAACTGTCCATTTTTTACTCAATTTTTCACGTTGTCTACCTCTGTTAAAACACTCTCCTGGACTTAAATTTAATGGGTGCCAGTTGTTTTGGATATGTCATCCAAGTTTCTATAACAGCTTGCGTTTCATTTCATTCGACCAATCGGCGTTAAAATTTGGCATAATCTCAGATTAAACCCAAGTTCCAAGTTCAATTAGATCAAGGAAGAGAACATTTTCCCCATCTCAAGGATGGCATTAGCTGACATGGGATGGGCTCTTCCTTGAATACATGGCTGAATTAGCAAAGCCAGTCGAGAGTCAACTACAAAAGTTTAAATGTGATTAGACTGCACAACTTGCCATTTCTAAATGGAAGCACTCCTTGGAATTTTAACAATTGGAGGAAGTGGATTTTTGCCAGTCAGCTCAGGAACCCCCACATCTCTTCAGATTTGTAGAGCCTTTTTGTTAACATTCAGAGTATTACACTAAACCCTTTTGGGTCTAAAGTAAGTAACCCTTCATTTAGGTTTACCATGCCATAAGCTCTTTTAATACCATTGCAATTTAAAGCTTCCGTTTACTCTTTTACAAAGCAAATTATGTTGTGAGTAAATAACTTTTTTCCCATCGTATGCCATTTATAAACAAATATTCTTGTACAATCCCAGTGACTACATTCTGCTAATCCTGAGCTTTCTGCATCGTCTCTTGATGCTCAACTAATCTCATAACTAGTTCGTTAGATTACTTTCAATTCCTTGAGCTCAGTCTATTGCCTTATGAGGAAGTTTGTATATTTAAAGAAGAAATATGTCCATTGTGAAAACTATTCCTTCAATTTCTTTCACAAGCCTGTAAAATGAAATATATCTAGCTCCTTCAAATTCTGGACTTGAGTCTTATGTCCTCACAACAGGCATTAGTTGTCGTAGTTCAAATTATAAAGCAAGTAAACTAGGTGCAAAAATTGATCATTTAACTCCTTTGCTCTGAAATGAAACAGATGTTAAAACCTCCCTTTGCTGAAGTGCATGAGATCTATACAGCTCATTTGCTTTCTCCTAATTCTGTTAGAATCAGAACAAAGGTAGTCAAGTCAAGTCAATTTTATTTGTATAGCACATTTAAAAACAACCCACGTTGACCAAAGTGCTGTACATCTGATTAGGTACTAAGGAAAAAAATGAAACATACAGTAGCACGCAAACAGTTCACAGCGCCTCCTCAATGAGCCTCAAACGCTAGGGAGTAGAAATAGGTTTTGAGCCTGGACTTAAAGGAGTCGATGGAGGGGGCAGTTCTGATGGGGAGAGGGATGCTGTTCCACAGTCTAGGAGCTGCAACCGCAGGTAGGGCTAAAGCAGGCACTGGAGCTTTCCATTACATCAGCATTTGGAACGAATATATTTAAGACATAAATTACTCTTGTTTGCCACCTGCTGGGTCATTTGTAATCAAATTATTTTTCAAAAAGGAAAAACACACCATTTGCCCTCTTCATCGCTTGCTTCATTTGCATGGCTTTTAACAAGATTTAGATCCCTTTGATGAATACCAACATTACCCAATCTCTCATCATTTAAAAAATACTTCACTTTCCATTTCAACTATTAAATGGAAGACTTTACATTTCCACACAATGCCATATTCTTATAAATTCACTTAGCTTGTTCATGCCCACCAGAAACCTCTTTGCATCCTCCTCCATACTCACAATCAACATTAATACAGTTTCACCAGCAAAGCTGAAAATATGACATTTGGTCCCCTCAGCTAAAGGGTTGCTATCCAATGCCCTCCATAATGTTTGGGACAAAGACTCATCATTTATTTATTTGCCTCTGTACTCCACAATGAGATTTGTAATAGAAAAAAAATCACATGTGGTTAAAGTGCATTGTCAGATTTTATTAAAGACTGTTTTTATACATTTTGGTTTCACCATGTAGAAATTACAGCTGTGTTTACACATAGTCCCCCCCATTTCAGGGCACCATAATGCTTGGGACACATGGCTTCACAGGTGTTTTTAATTGGTTGGGCGTGTTTAAATGCCTCCTTAATGCAGGTATAAGAGAGCTCTCAGCAGCTAGTCTTTCCTCCAGTCTTTCTATCACCTTTGGAAACTTTTATTGCTGTTTATCAACATGAGGACGAACGTTGTGCCAATGAAAGTCAAAGAAGCCATTATGAGACTGAGAAACACGAATAAAAGTGTTAGAGACATCAGCCAAACCTTCGGCTTACCAAAATCAACTGTTTGGAACACCATTACGAATAACGAGAGCACTGGTGAGCTTACGAATCGCAAAGGGGCTGGCAGGCCAAGGAAGACCTCCACAGCCGATGACAGAAGAATTCTCTCTGTAATAAAGAAAAATCCCCAAACACCTGTCTTACAGATCAGAAACACTCTTCAGGAGTGAGGTGTGGATTTGTCAATGACCACTGTCCGCAGAAAACTTAATGAACAGAAATACAGAGGCTACACTGCAAGGTGCAAACCACTGGTTAGCTGCAAAAATAGGAATTCCGGGTTAGTTTGCCAAGAAGTACTTAAAAGAGCAACCACCTTTCTGGAAAAAGGTCTTGTGGACAGATAAGACGAAGATTAACTTATATCAAAGTGATGGCAAGAGCAAAGTATGGAGGAGAGAAGGAACTGCCCAAGATCCAAAGCATACCACCTCATCTGTGAAACACGGTGATGGGGATGTTACGGTCTGGCATGTATGGCTGCTGAAGGCACTGGCTCACTTATCTTCATTGATGATAGAACTGCTGATGGTAGCAGCATAATGAATTCTGAAGTGTATAGACACATCCTATCTGCTCAAGTTCAAACAAATGCCTCAAAACTCATTGACCGGCAGTTCATTCTACAGCAAGACAATGATCCCAAACATACTGCTAAAGCAACAAAGGAGTTTTTCAAAGCTAAAAAATGGTCAATTCTTGAGTGGCCAAGTCAATCACCCAATCTAAACACAATTGAGCATGACTTTTATATGCTGAAGAGAAAACTGAAGGGGACTAGCAAAACAGGCATAAGCTAAAGATGGCCGCAATACAAGTCTGGCAGAGCATCACCAGAGAAGACACCCAGCAACTGGTGATGTCCATGAATCGCAGACTTCAAGCAGTCATTGCAATGCAAAGGATGTGCAACAAAATACTAAACATGACTACTTTCATTTACATGACATTGCTGTGTCCCAAACATTATGGTGCCCTGAAATGGGGTGACTATGTATAAACACTGCTGTAATTTCTACATGGTGAAGCCAAAATGTATAAAAATGGCCTTTATTAAAATCTGACAATGTGCACTTTAAGTACATGTGATTTTTTTAAATTACAAATCTCAAATTGTGGAGTAGAGAAGCAAATAAATAAATGATGGGTCTTTGTCCCAAACATTATGGAGGGCACTGTAGCTTATTAACAGGTGGTGTTCACGAACCAATCTCTGTGATACCCTGCTAGCCATAGTCTGCCAAGTCAAGAAAGATTTATTCCCACTTGTATCTCTCCATCCATGTCGAAGATAGACACAAAATGCTGGAGTAACTCAGTGGGATAGGCACTATCTCTGGATAGAAGGAATGAATTTCCTACACATTTTGTCTGCTCCACTGCAAAATCTCCTCAAAGTATTCCTACCCATCTCAATTTATGTCAGTACATTATCTCCATACTGTGTGTTCTCACCTTGTTGACCAACCTCCCATATGGGATCTTATTGCAATATGCTATACTTATTTAGTAATTTATTCAAAGAAGCCAACGATCCAAATTCATAGAATTTACTGCTGTTGTGCCTACATTTCAAAACAAATCTTCTGCAGTGGGTACCCGACATAACCCTTGGGAGAGGGATCTACAGCACAGCAACTCAAACACTCCATATTCCCCTGGATTTCTGCACTATTACCCATGCGTCTACCAAAAATAGTGATTCTCTGATAACAGCAATGCAATCAGTACACACTATTAAGTTGCAAAGCAAATTCCAGCATTCACATATACAGAATTAAGCGCAGAAATGGCTGACCATAGTACAATACTTCTGCTACAACACTGTAGTTATTTCTCGGAGAAACCTGGCATTATAGAAAACCGGGTTCTAAAAACAATTGTGTCAATGGGGAAATAGGTGTTTTTTTTCTCCTTTTAAAAAAGGACTTGAAAATACAAGGCTGTTTGTGCAATGTTTAAAAGAGCATCATTTCACACAAGCGACTACTTGTCAATTTCAAAGGCCACCTATGGTGAAAATGACATTGAGTTTTTAAGCGACAACTAGACGGGCGTGGACCCGTTGGGTCCAAATGTCTCCTGCGGGCCCAGCAACCCTCCATGGAACTCTCCCCCAACTGACGACATTCACCCACTCTATCCGCCCTCAGCCCCACTTAAACCTCCCCCGGGGCGGCCAAGGGGGGAGAGGAAGCCACTCACTCCGGCCCCGGGCGGCCATCGCGACAGCCAGCAGCAGGAGAGCTCTCCTCATCCTCCCCTCATTGGCCGCCACTCCTGTCACTCGGGCAGGTCCCGCCCCCCTCCGAGCGGTAAAGGTCGGGAGAGCAGCAGTAGCAGCAGGGACGACTGTTGGCTGAAAGTAAGTAAGTGTGAATTGCAGGTAAAAGTCCGTTTAAAAAAAAGCGCCAAAGGGACGCTAGCAGTCATTCAGTGAAGCACATACCTCCCAGCTAGTCAGAGGAAGACAGGATAGTGTGGGGATTGGCTGATCAATTAAATTAAAAGTCTGGTAAATTGGTCAATTTAGTGACTGATATAAACAAGGTTTGCACAAGGGGTGCGGCCCTGTGGAGGGAAGTGCCCTGTGAGAAAAGTGCGAGTCTTCGGCGAGAAGGCTGAGGGGAGGTGGATACGCTTGTTTTTGAGCCTGATTTGTTTTTTGACATTATAGTAATGGCGGGCAAGTTGGTGCAGTGTGTTTCCTGCACGATGTGGGAAGGTAGGGACTCAGCTGAAGCTTCTGGGAGCTACACCTGCAAGAACTGTGTCCAGGTGCAGCTCCTGAATGGACGTGTGGCGGAGTTGGAAAAGCAGCTGGATGACCTCAGGGCCATCCGGGAATGTGAGAGTTTCCTGGACAGGACCTACTGTGAGGCTGTCACACCAAGGGTCCAGGTCGAGCGAAGGTGGGAGACCATTTCAAAGGGGAGTGAACGTGGCTGTGCCTATTGCAAACAGGTACACCCTCTTGTAGCTGTCGGGGCAGAAGACGCTTCCAGTCCGAGCGGCGGACAGGTTGGTGGCTCTAATCCAGGCAAGGAGACTCGACTGGGGAGACCGAAGTCAGGAAAAGCCATAGTAGTGGGTGACTCCATTGTCCGAGGAACCGACAGTAGATTCGGTGGCGGCAGGCGGGACTCGAGGATGGTCTGTTGCCTCCCTGGTGCCAGGGTTCAGGACATCACGGACCGGGTTCAGAACATCCCAGCGAGGGAAGGCGATCAACCGGAAGTAGTTGTGCATGTGGGCACGAACGATGTCGGGAGGAAGACGAAGGAGGTACTGCAACGCGAGTTTAGAGAGTTAGGAAGAAGACTGAGAAGTAGGACGTCGAGGGTGTTTATCTCAGGATTGCTACCTGTACCTCGTGCTAGTGAGGTCAGGAACAGAGAGATCGGGGTTATGAATGTATGGCTGAGGGGCTGGTGCAGGGAGCAGGGATTTAGATTTCTAGACCACTGGGATCTCTTCTGGGGTAGGGGTGACCTGTACAAAAGGGACGGGTTACACCTTAACAGCAGGGGGACCAAAATTCTGGCAGGCAGGTTTGCTAGTGCTACACATGTGGGTTTAAACTAAGTAGTGGGGAGGAGGGGTGACAAATTGGGAATATGAAGATGGAGTTAAAGGGGAAGCGAATACAGGAGAAATTGCAAAGGACTCTCGAATAAATGGGAAGGAAAGTTCTAGATGGGATAAGAAAGTAAGGTCAGGGCCAATGGTGATCGGTGTGAGAGGGGAGGTGAATACCGGTTAAAGTGTTGTATTTAAATGCGCAAAGTATAAAAAATAAAGTGGATGAGCTTGAGGCTCGGTTAGACATTGGCAAGTATGATGTTGTGGGAATTACAGAGACATGGCTCCAAGAGGACCAGGGCTGGGAACTGAATATTCAGGGGTACACAACATATAGAAAAGACAGACAGGTGGGCAGAGGGGGTGGGGTCGCTTTGTTGGTAAGGAATGATATTCACTCCCTTGCAAGGGGTGACATAGAATCAGGAGATGTAGAATCAGTATGGATAGAAATGAGGAATTGTAAGGGTAAAACTCACCTAATGGGAGTTATCTACAGGCCCCCAAACAGTAGCCTCGACATAGGGTGCAAGTTGAATCAAGAGCTAAAATTGGAATGTCGCAAATGTAATGCTACGGTGGTTATGGGAGATTTCAACATGCAGGTAGACTGGGAAAATCAGGTTGGTACTGGATCCCAGGAGTTTGTGGAGTTCCTCCGAGATGGATTCTTAGAACAGCTTGTACTGGAGCCTACCAGGGAGAAGGCAATTCTGGATTTAGTGTTGAGTAATGATAAGGGAACTCAAGGTAAAAGAGCCATTAGGAGGCAGTGATCATAATATGATAAGTTCTACTCTACAAATTGAGTTGTGGGAAAATCGGAAGTGTCAGCATTACAGTATAGCAAAGGGGATTACAGAGGCATGAGGCAGGAGCTGGCCAGATTTGACTGGAAGGAGGCCCTAGCAGGGAAGATGGTGGAACAGCAATGGCAGGTATTCCTGGGAATAATGCAGAAGTTGTAGGATCAATTTATCCCAAAGAGGAGAAAAGATTCTAAGGAGCATCCGTGGCTGACAAGGGAAGTCAAGGACAGCATAAAAATAAAATAGAAGTATAACATAGCAAAGAAGAGGGGGAAGAGGATTGGGACTCTTTTAAAGAGCAACAGAAGATAACTAAAAAGGTAATACGGGGAGAAAAGATGAGGTACGAGGGTAAGCTAGCCAATAATATAAAGGAGGATAGTAAAAGCTTTTTTTAGGTATGTGAAGAGGAAAAAAATAGTCAAGGCAAATGTGGGTCTCTTGAAGACAGAAGCAGGGGAATTTATTATGGGGAACAAGGAAATGGCAGACGAGTTGAACCGGTACTTTGGATCTGTCTTCACTAAGGAAGATACAAACAATCTCCCAGATGTTCTAGTGGCCAGAGATCCTAGGGTGACGGAGGAACTGAAGGAAATACACATTAGGCAGGAAATGGTGTTGGGTAGACTGATGGGACTGAAGGCTGATAAATCCCCAGGGCCTGGTCTTGCATCCCAGAGTACTTAAGGAGGTGGCTCTGGAAATCGTGGACGCATTGGTGATCATTTTCCAATGTTCTATAGATTCAGGATCAGTTCCTGTGGATTGTTGGTAGGTAATGTTATCCCACTCTTTAAGAAAAGAGGGAGAGAGAAAACGGGAAATTATAGACCAGTTAGTCTGACATCAGTGGTGGGGAAGATGCTGGAGTCAATTATAAAAGACGAAATTGCGGAGCATTTGGATAGCAGTAACAGGATCGTTCCAAGTCAGCATGGATTTACGAAGGAGAAATCATGTTTGACTAATCTTCTGGAATTTTTTGAGGATGTAACCAGGAAAATTGACAGGGGAGAGCCGGTGGATGTGGTGTACCTTGACTTTCAGAAAGCCTTCGACAAGGTCCCACATAGGAGATTAGTGCGCAAAATTAGAGCACATGGTATTGGGGGTAGGGTACTGATATGGATAGAAAATTGGTTGGCAGACAGAAAGCAAAGAGTGGGGATAAATGGGTTCCTTTCAGAAAGGCAGGCAGTGACTAGTAGGGTACAACAAGGCTCGGTGCTGGGACCGCAGCTATTTACAATATACATTAATGACTTGGATGAAGGGATTAAAAGTTGCAGATGATACAAAGCTGGGTGGCAGTGTGAACTGTGAGGAAGATGCTATGAGGTTGCAGGGTGACTTGGACAGATTGTGTGAGTGGGCGGATGCATGGCAGATGCAGTTTAATGTGGATAAGTGTGAGGTTATCCACTTTGGTGGTAAGAATAGGAAGGCAGAGTATTATCTGAATTGTGTCAAGTTAGGAAAAGGGGACGTACAACGAGATCTGGGTGTCCTAGTGCATTAGTCACTGAAAGGAAGCATGCAGGTACAGCAGGCAGTGAAGAAAGCCAATGGAATGTTGGCCTTCATAACAAGAGTTGAGTATAGGAGCAGAGGTCCTTCTGCAGTTGTACAGGGCCCTAGTGAGACCGCACCTGGAGTACTGTGTGCAGTTTTGGTCTCCAAATTTGAAGAAGGATATTCTTGCTATTGAGGGCGTGCAGCGTAGGTTTACTAGGTTAATTCCCGGAATGGTGGGACTGTCATATGTTGAAAGTGGAGCGGCTAGGCTTGTATACACTGGAATTTCGAAGGATGAGAGGGGATCTTAACGAAACATAAGATCATTAAGGGGTTGGACACGTTAGAGGCAGGAAACATGTTCCCAATGTTGGGGGAGTCCAGAACCAGTAGGCCTTATTCTAAATGGCCTACCCCAGTTTAAGAATAAGGGGTAGGCCATTTAGAACGGAGATGAGGAAAAACTTTTTCAGTCAGAGTTGTAAATCTGTGGAATTCTCTGCCTCGGAAGGCAGTGGAGGCCAATTCTCTGAATGCATTCAAGAGAACTAGATAGAGCTCTTAAGGATAGCAGAGTGAGGGGGTACGGGGAAAAGGCAGGAACGGGATACTGATTGAGAATGATCAGCCATGATCACATTGAATGGTGGTGCTGGCTCGAAGGACCGAATGGCTGCCTCCTGCACCTATTGTCTATTGTAACCCTCCCCCAAATGCGCACTCGCAGATCCGGCAGCCATCTTACGTAAGAATTAGGTCAACGGGCCACAACTGCACAGACGCGGACCCGTTGGGTTCCCATTGTGACATCGAACACGGAAGTATTACTGCGCAGGCGCGGCTGACGGGCAGGGTAAGTGGAAATGGGGTTTATTTAAGTTTAAAAAGTTATTTTTTTATTTTTAAAGGTGAATAACTTTTAAAATATAACATATAACATATATAACATATAACAACTACAGCATGGAAACAGGCCTGTCCGGCCCTACCAGTCCACGCCGACCATTCTCCCTGACCTAGTCTCATCTACCTGCACTCAGACCATAACCCTCCAATCCCCTCCTATCCATATACCTATCCAATTTACTCTTAAATAATAAAATCGAGCCAGCCTCCACCACTTCCACCGGAAGTCCATTCCATACAGCCACAACCCTCTGAGTAAAGAAATTCCCCCTCATGTTACCCCTAAACCTTTGTCCCTCAATTCTGAAGCTATGTCCCCTTGTTGGAATCTTCCCCACTCTCAAAGGGAAAAGCCTACCCACGTCAACTCTGTCCGTCCCTCTCAAAATTTTAAAAACCTCTATCAAGTCCCCCCTCAACCTTCTACGCTCCAAAGAATAAAGACCCAACCTGTTCAACCTCTCTCTGTAGCCTAAGTGCTGAAACCCAGGCAACATTCTAGTAAATCTCCGCTGTACCCTCTCCATTTTGTCGACATCCTTCCTATAATTTGGCGACCAGAACTGCACACCATACTCCAGATTCGGCCTCACCAATGCCCTGTACAATTTCAACATTACATCCCAACTTCTATACTCGATGCTCTGATTTATAAAGGCAAGCATACCAAACGCCTTCTTCACCACCCTATCCACATGAGATTCCACCTTCAGGGAACAATGCACAGTTATTCCCAGATCCCTCTGTTCCACTGCATTCCTCAATTCCCTACCATTTACCCTGTACGTCCTATTTTGATTTGTCCTACCAAAATGCAGCACCTCACACTTATCAGCATTAAACTCCATCTGCCATCTTTCAGCCCACCCTTCCAAAAGGCCCAAGTCTCTCTGTAGACTTTGAAAATCTACCTCACTATCAACTACTCCACCTATCTTAGTATCATCTGCATATTTACTAATCCAATTTGCCACACCATCATCCAGATCATTAATGTAAATGACAAACAACAGTGGACCCAACACAGATCCTTGGGGGCACTCCACTAGACACTGGCCTCCAACCTGACATACAATTGTCAACCGTTACCCTCTGGTATCTCCCATTCAGCCATTGTTGAATCCATCTTGCAACCTCACTATTAATACCCAACGATTTAACCTTCTTAATCAACCTTCCATGTGGAACCTTGTCAAATGCCTTACTGAAGTCCATATAGACAACATCCACAGCCTTGCCCTTATCAATTTCCCTGGTAACCTCTTCAAAAAATTCAAGAAGATTAGTCAAACATGACCTTCCAGGCACAAATCCATGTTGACTGTTTCTAATCAGGCCTTGATTATCCAAATAATTATATATATTGTCCCTAAGTATCTTTTCCATTAATTTTCCCACCACAGACGTCAAACTAATAGGTCTATAATTGCTAGGTTTACTTTTAGAACCTTTTTTAAACAACGGCACAACATGCGCAATGCGCCAATCTTCCGGCACCATCCCTGTTTCTAATGACGTTTGAAATATTTCCGTCATAGCCCCTGCTATTTCTGCACTAACTTCCCTCAATGTCCTAGGGAATATCCTATCAGGACCTGGAGACTTATCCACTTTTATATTCTTCAAAAGTGTCCGTACCTCCTCTTCTTTAATCCTCCTAATTTCCATCACTACTCTACTTGTTTCGCTTACCTCACATAATTCAATATCCTTCTCCTCGGTAAATACCGAAGAAAAGAAATTGTTTAATATCTCCCCCATTTCTTCCGGCTCAGCACATAGCTGTCCACTCTGACTCTCTAATGGACCAATTTTATCCCTCACTATCCTTTTGCTATTGACATATCTGTAGAACCCCTTGGGGTTTACTTTTACATTACTTGCCAAATATAGGAATCATTTGAACCGCAGGCCAATGGTGAGTACGGTGGGCCTAAAATTGTTGCCCTATCGTGTACCGTTTTGGCTGTATTTCGAAAACAAACAAAAGTACAAGATGAGAGTTTTAGTAATGTGATAATATAGATAGATGGTGCCCCATTACTGCGGGAAGATTACATGGATGCATTTTTATCCTAGACTTTTTGTTTGCAAGACCACCTTTTTCTGCATGTCAATTCCCAAAGTAACTTTTGAGTGATTGTCTAGTTCTCAATCACATTATGATCAATTCTGCCCGCCTGATACTAATAATGTTCACTAATGCTTCAACACGATGTATCCAATTTGGGTTGTGCAAACACATGCTTTGGTAAAAATATCTTGATTATAAAAACGAAAATGCATGTAATTAATAGTGGTTTTGAGGAATATTGATGTGCATGACACCATCTCCCTGCTTTTATTTTTTTACATCCCAGTCTAGGCAAATTTATAATAAAAACAGGTTTATAATAAATCTCACTGAAGTAGTACCAGACTATTTCCCAAGCATCCAGCTTCAATTTTTAAGAGTTGGCAAAATGGTGGGATCATCAGATTCAAATGTCAAAATGTAATTTGAAAACAAAAAATTGCTGCAGGGTGCAAGAAAGTAGCACTATGAGTCATTGGGTGGTCGGCAGATGCACAATACATAATCTTCTGCCTGGTCCATTGTATTATTTTAAAATCCAGAATGTTACATTCTGTAGCAGTGTCTTAAACATGCTGTTCAATGAGACTTAAACTATTGTGTATCATTTACCTTTATCTCAAGGGAGATTCATTGAGAGCTGGATAATTTCATGTCGACCACAGACTATTGATCACATAATAAATAGAAAGCAAAGGGTTTACTTATTTCTCGGTTGTTATTTCACTCTTGTTTGGGCTCATCAACAAAGATCACATTATTTTGTTCTAGGCCTGGGAAGGATTATTCCTTACCTTCACCAACCCGTACCCCACAGAATTGCTGACAAAAGCTAGCTTTAGAGCAAAGTGCAGAAGGGGAAAATAGCAGGAAATAGAAAAAAAATTGGCAGTTGAAAGATACAATAGCATATTGCTTAATGGACAATACAGTTAATTATACAATAGACAATAGGTGCAGGAGTAGGCCATTCGGCCCTTCGAGCCAGCACCGTCATTCAATGTGATCATGGCTAATCATTCTCAATCAGTACCCCGTTCCTGCCTTCTCCCCGTACCCCCTGACTCCGCTATCCTTAAGAGATCTATCTAGCTCTCTCTTGAATGCATTCAGAGAATTGGCCTCCACTGCCTTCCGAGGCAGAGAATTCCACAGATTCACAACTCTGAGTGAAAAGGTTTTTCCTCATCTCCGTTCTAAATGGCCTACCCCTTATTCTGTGGCCCCTGGTTCTGGACTCCCCCAACATTGGGAACATGTTTCCTGCCGCTAACGTGTCCAACCCCTTAATAATCTTATGTTTCAATAAGATCCCCTCTCATCCTTCTAAATTCCAGTGTATACAAGCCTAGTCGCTCCAGTCTTTCAACATACGACAATCCCGCCATATACATGTTAGAGTTTAACATTAATTTGGAATTTTTAAATTTTTAAAAGATGCGCCTTGTTTTTCAGACTCTGTGAATCTTCCCTGTGCAACTAATCTTATTTTATAAACTGCAAGTGCCAGGCATAAACTGAAACTGAGGAACCTGCAAGAACATAGCATTTAAAACATAATAGAATAGCGCCTGGTGCTTGAATTGGTACAATTGCTCTGCACAGTCACAATTATAAACTACTCTCACCACCACTGCATAAAGATAATAAGAAATGGCTGGAGTTGTCTTCTATGGGGAAAATATACCAAATGAGGTACAAAGCAACACAGTTTAAACTTCTAGTTCTATTTTCAGGGCTACTAAATTATATTTTTTGCTAGAACAGAGAAGCAACTCAGTTTTGGGTGAATAAAAAAACAGCAGCTGTTTTGGGGCGGACAAGCACTGGAGCGAAGGCTGGGGATGGAAATACCAGATATGGTTATGAGAAAATGTCTGAGAGAGAAGGAAGAGGAAGAGGAAGAGAAAAAAATCAGGTTCGGAAAAATACCAGGAACTCAAAACCATTGAGAAGAGACTACGACGTGACAGGATATGACAAAGGTCCTCAAGCTCACTGATCAACAAGTACCTATTCATAACAATCCCGCACTAATTCCACAAGCCCATTTACACTCCACAGATTCTTGCACACGTACATAAAGCTATTATATGGCCACTGAATCCACCCATCCGCAAGACTTTGCTTGAGCAAACTGGAGCCGTCAAAACAGCAAGCAAAAGGAGAAAAAACACCCACAACAAATCCACAAAAAGGAGAATTCCAGATTCATCACTCTCTCTTTCAAAATTAACTTTTAATAAATTAGCTTAATTATTTAATCCAATTGATTCTCTCTTTAGAGGATTTTCCTTATTCAGTTGATCTTTGACTGACTGCATTACCATCATTTAATATGTATGCAATTGACAGTTGTCAGAAAGTTTCCCTCCACCTGGTCTCTCAACTTCATTGCACAAACACTGCCAATTTTTTTAATAACCTTAGACATTTTTTTAAGAAAACAAATAATGTGATCCTTCCACCACCATTTGTGCCACTCTTCAATCTTTCATTCAAGCATATGAATTAGGAACAGGAATGGGCCACATGGCCTTTTAAGACTACTGCCATTTAATGAGGTCATGGCTTATCTGACTCCAACTCGGAATTACCATCTACCTGTTGTGAATTTACACCCACATTATAATCTAATCAGACAGTTTCCACTGCTCTTTGCGCTTGAAAGACTCATCCATCTGAGAGGAAAAGTTTGGCCTCGTTAAGTCCTGAATGGGCAAACCCCATATTATTGAACATTTGGATACTGTTGTGGTGGTGAGTGGGTGACCGCTCAGAGGAGAGGTCTGTAGCACCAGGTCAGGCTATGAGGCATAGAGGGGTAGGGTGAAGTCACCAGGGCTATAATGAAAGGAGACTCATTAATTAGGGAGTCAGACAGGATATTCTGCAGCAGAAAATGAGACTCCAGGATAATGTATGGTGCTCGGAATGTGTGGCTGAGAACCTGATGTACGAGTAGGGATACTGCCCTACAGCGGCAGAGACCCAGGTTCGATCCTGACTAAAGGTGCTTGTCTGTACAGTTTCTATGTTCTCCCCGTGACCTGCATGGGTTTTCTCTAAGATCTTCGGTTTCCTCCCACACACCAAAGACGTACAAGCTTGTAGGTTAATTGGCTTGGTATAAATGTAAATTGTCCTTAGGGTGGTGTTAATGTGTGGGGATCGTTGGTCGGCATGGACTCTGTGGGCCGACGGGCACTGTATCTCTAAACTAAACCACTAAAGTTGCACCTTATCAAGAGCCTTCTGGAAATTCAAATATCGTTCATGCACTCTCTAACCACGGCAGTTTGCTTCTTCAAAGAACTCCAATAAATTGGTATCATTGACATGATTTCTATCTCTCAAAACCATCCTGGGTACCTTGACTATCTGAAAAATGTTAAAAGCGAGCACTTTCTCAATGACAGATGTAAACTCAAACAGATTTCTGTCTCCCTTTCTGAATAAGGCAGTTAGATTTCACCTTATCTGTCATTATATGTTACCGATAAGAACTAAGGAAGTATACTTCCATTCTCTAAATAACCAAAGATACATCGAAATCAAGGATGACAAACAGCACCATCTGTACAAAATTTGACAATGCGTTGACCCCATGAAGGCCAGAAAGCTTAGCACTAGTCCTCACCATGATGCTTCACTGCCATTTTCACCTCAAACGTCATCCCCCAAATAATCGTTTTCTCCTTTTCCCAAACTTAATTTTCTATGTCAGTAAAAGATTGCAGGAAAAGAGCCCGTTGTATCCTTAAATTTCTCAGGGCCTTCTTTTTAATCGGTCAAGCTAATAGATGCCCTTGGCCAAATCTGGACCACCATCTCAAGTTTACGTGTCTCCAGTAGGGACAAATCACTTTCCATACAATTTTCACAGACAACTCATATTCTTCATGCAGTTTAATGCGCACAATTCATTATAACAACATAAAATTTCAAATTCCAAATATTAAAGCAGCATTAAACATTTAAATTATTTGCACAGGCAATTCCCAACCAAGTTGAAAACTTAATTGTTAAACCCAACATGATTGTTTTTTTTAAATAAATGCAGCTTTAAAGGGTGAAAAATATGAAGCCTGACTAATCAATTGACTATCAACATCAATACGATTTTCTATTTCAAAATTAGAGAATGCAAACACTCCAGCTGAATAGCTGTCCCTGAAACCACTGAAATAAGGCCTGCCATTTTCTCGTGGCTCAATGTAGCTATATTGCAGGGAGCAAATTTGACATACGATTTATTAACCATCTATTATTTTGAATTCAACAAAATATGTACTAAAAATTTATAGATTTATTGCCTACTTTGCATCATGAAATTCCAATGTGCAGCCGGGGTGGGTGGTATAAAATAAAGAATTTCAGCTGCAATCTTTCTTTCCCTGAATTCTGTTAGGACTATCATGGGAAGGTGTTGGCGTATTCAATGTGAAGCTACTTATGTTTGTGTGATGTCCAATAGCCTTTAATCCAACCTTAACAACTAGGCATCACTCTCCCTTTTCAGCACAGCAGCACATTGCAATTCTCTATCAGACTGAAAACAAATTGTTATGTATGTTTACTAAGCCCCTCGCCTCTTTCTGGATAGAGACATAGAAAAGCTCCTTCATTTATATGTATGCACCATCATAAACCTCACTGCAAGATTAATGATTTTAAATGCCAAACGGTTAGCTTTACTGACCTGTTACTGCAGAAAGCCAGGACAGACACAAGGATTACAACCAAAATAGAGCACTCAAGTATTTAAGGAACAGATATTTTTTTAAGAGTGCCCACCAAGGGAAATGATCAAATGGACATGAATAACATGAGTGTTAGAGAAATAGTATCTTACCTGGCAGTGGAATTGGCATGCTGGGTAATGGCACACGAAATGGCGGCACCATCACTGGAGGAAAGGCTGGGATTGCTGTAGCTGGTTGAGGCACTGAATGCGGTACAGGCGGGGGCATAGCCTGTTGCATGGATTGAGGTACAGACTGCTGTGTCGCACTGGTAGTCACGGACACAGAGACGGACGGCGTTGGGGTAGCCACTGAAGCAGGTGGAGGCTGATCGGGAGCTGCAGATACCAGTGGAAAAGTAAAGCTGGCACCGTCACTTGACACACTCCTCATACTTTTTCCAAACCCTTTTAATGCTGAATATGTTGGTGTGCTTAATCGCATATGATCTGTACCATTGCAAATGAAACAAAAGAGGCAGTTGAAAAAATATATCACACTAAACAAATTATGAAAGCCTAAACATCTATTATACAAGCAAAGTATTTTCTAAGAACGGCAATCATCTTTGAACATATGATTACTGCAGATATGAGCTTTCAGATTTTATTTCATAAAACCACCAAGATTGTGCTGCAGTGACCACGGCATGGATACTCCGTGGATACACGGCGTGGATACTCTGTGGATACACGGCGTGGATACTCTGTGGATACGCGGCGTGGATACTCCGTGGATACGCGGCGTGGATACTCTGTGGATACTCCGTGGATACACAGCGTGGATACACAGCGTGGATACTCTGTGGATACACGGCATGGATACTCCGTGGATACACGGCACGGATACTCCGTGGATACACGCCATGGATACTCCGTGGATACACGGCGTGGATACTCCGTTTCTGGAATGTATCTGAATGCAGTATCAATCCCAAGGAATAAAACTTAAGATGGCTGGTTAGAGGGACTGTTAAAAAAGCTGAAACTTTGCCTTCTTCCAGTAAATCATCAATACCTGATCATTCAATTGAAAGCTCAATGTTAGTGTACGGCTCTGAATCTATTAAACTATTAAGAATTTAAATCTTCAGATCTGAGAGTTAAGAGATTTCTGCAAGCCAACAATATTGAGAGGATTAGTTTAGAGAGAAAGCACGAGAACAGGCCCTTCTGCCCACCAAGTCTATCTACGCCGACCATCGATCACCTGCTCGGTCTACACGATCTCTCTTTATCACCTACGCTCTACACACAAGGGGAAATTTTGCATAGACCGCGGCACGGTAGTGCAGCGGTAGAGTTGCTGCTTTACAGCGAATGCAGCGCCGGAGACTCAGGTTCGATCCTGACTACGGGTGCTGCACTGTAAGGAGTTTGTACGTTCTCCCCGTGACCAGCGTGGGTTTTCTCCGAGATCTTCGGTTTCCTCCCACACTCCAAAGACGTACAGGTATGTAGGTTAATTGGCTGGGTAAATGTAAAAATTGTCCCTAGTGGGTGTAGGATAGTGTTAATGTATGGGGATCACTGGGCGGCACGGACTTGGTGGGCCGAAAAGACCTGTTTCCGGCTGTATATATATGATATGATATGATAACCTGCAAAACCATCTTTGAGATGCAAGAGAAAACCAGAGCACCTGGAGGAAACCCACACAGTCAAGGGCAAACGTGCAAACTCCACACAGACAGCACTCAAAAGTCAGGATTGAATCCGGGTCTCAGGTGCTGTGAAGCAGCAGATCTACCAGCTGCGCCACTGTGCCCCCTATACATCAACAATATTGGGCCAATAGCAGCTACCACCCTAAACCATCGCTCAACACACCACTGGCATAGTGTGGCTGCAGTGCATACCACCTGTAAAAATACTACTCTGGTTACATGCCCAGATCACAATGATTGCATTTTCTGTACCTGCAACACCTACAACCAAGGTCATGGCCAGCAGGTCTTTAGCAATGGTGCCTGCAGGTTCTCTACATTCACACACCATTATTTCTTGGGAATATATTGCCGCTCCTTGATTGTTACTGGCAATAAATGCTAAAACTTCATCCAACAGTATCCTAAGGGGTCAAAGAACAGAGCTGCTGACTGTCACATTCTGAAAGGCAATTAGGGACAGGTAATAAAGATTTCTCAGTGCCTACACAGTCATAGTCGCACAGCACACGATATCCTTGCTATTCCTATGCCCAACTACAGCAATCGCATTTGCCAGCATTTGGGCAATCCTTCTATGATTTGCCGATTTAAGTGTCTGTTTAAATGTAATAACTTTATTTGATTCACCTCTCTGTGCAAAAAAAGCTTCCCCTCAAATTCACTTTTTTAAAAAAATCCTCATCTTAAACCTACATTTCCTTATTTTTGATAGCCCATCACCCTTCAGGCTTGTTCGTTCCAGGGAAAACAAGCCCAGCCTATCCTATCTCTCTCCATAACTGAAGTCCTCCAATCCAGGCAATATCCTGTCAATGTCCTCTGCTCTCTCCCTAGCACAACATCCTTCCTATAGCATGCCAACCAGATCTACATACAATACTGCAAGTGTAGTCTAGCCAATGTTTTGCGGGCTGGTTACACCAGTATTTTGCATGCTGATCCATCTGATCTAAAAGTGAAAGAAAACAATACAGAGCCAGATCAGACCAGCTACAATCTCACTGAATGGTTTAGTTTAGCTAAACATGAAAACAGGCTCTTCGCTCCACCAGGTCCACGCCGAGCATTGATCACCCATTCACATACGTTCTATGTTAAGCCATTTTAACATCCACTTCCAACACATTAGAGGCAATTTTAGAGGCCAATTAACCTACAGACCCACATGTCTTTGGGGTGGGTGAAGAAACCAGAGCACCAGGAGCAAACAAAGACAATCACAGGGAGAATGTGCAAACTCCACACAGACACCATCCAAGGGCAGGGTCGAACCCAGGTCTCTGGTGCAGCAGCTCTTATAACTGCGCTACAGATTCAATGAAGTGTGTGTCCTATACTCTGATATTCTTACAAGTAGACAATAGACAATAGGTGCAGGAGTAGGCCATTCAGCCCTTCGAGCCAGCACCGCATTTATAGAATGAAGTAGTTTATAGAATGAAGCTATTCATCTCACACATTAATTACCACCAAAAAACATGTCCACAATAATTTCACAATACACAGAGTTCAAACATGTAATTGACTGAAAATCAAAAAATCCACCTTTTAAAAAAAAAAGTGAAAATGCCTTAAAATGTATGACACAATTACCATACAAGGTAAATTGGTGGGAATCATGTTCAAAAAAAAATTATTATATTTTTACATTAGCACGTAATCAATTATAGTTTCTGGAAACCAGGTGACTTACATGAAGTCTAATAGGAAGGATTCATATTTAATCGAGATAAATGAGTCCATGCCTCCCAGTGATGTTGGTGGGTTTATAGAATTGGGCCTAATGTCATTTGGCTAGCAATGTGTGATGAAAGAAAGATAATTTTTCATTTTATTTCCACATTAACAATAATTAAAATTTCAACATATTTACTTGCTGAAATATTCATGGATGATGCCATTTTAAAACCAAGAAATAGATCCACAATAGAGGACTGATCAAAATAAACTAGTCCTTCACTACTGCATATATATTATGTCAATTCACATTACTAGCAATACAGGAAAAAAAACATCAGTTTAAACTGCGCCCAGTTTATAATGATGCTGACATCCTTTCCTTCCAACTAGCAAATTGGTGCACTATTCGCTGTTTGTTTTGCGTGCAATTGGACATTACACCTGGAAATTATTCTAGATGGAAACTTTGGTCTATTATACGGATATATAAAAATATCCCATAACTGTACTTATTCTGTGCAGCATTATATTCCTACACATACATTAGCCTCACAGCCTTTGTCTCGTAACTTATTTCAACATTTAAAATGTATGCTTCCTTTGAAAATCAGTTCAACTTGTAAAGAACTATGTCTATCTGCTCTTCTGGTTAACTAGTATCAATATGAATGTCTAGGCTCACATTCACAATGAAAAATGCTGTCTACAGTTCTGCAGTATTAACACTAGAGGGAGGACGTGAACACATTATTTCAGATTTACAGAACTTACAAAAGCATAGCCATCTTGCTTTAAATATGCACTGAATCTTGGCTTTTCAATGTGCAACACCATTGATCAATCAATAGTTGACCCACACCAGCAGACATCAACTGCTAATATCAATGTAGTCAACAATGGAAGTTCCACTCATCTCATTTATAGTTCGTGCTTTACGGTGAATAAGTTAGGTGAAAAGAATTGTTTGCATTTATAAAATATCTTGCACAACCCCTCAATGATCCAACACCTGTGAACTGCTAACAACATGGTTAACTATAATAAGAGGCAGTTTTTCTTTTTATCAAATTCAGTATCATTGCCAAGATCAGGATTTCCCGAATTGCCCCAGGATCAGTGCCTCAGTGATTGTTGACTCAGTGGCAGGGTTCAATTCTAACATTAGGTGATGATTGTGTGGGGTACACACCTTAAGCGGGTACTCCGTTTTCCTTTTAAAAAAAGGACACCAAGTGCAAGAGTGATTCAGCAGATCAGGCAGCATTTCTGGAGAACATGGGCAGACAATGTTTCGAGTTGTGATTTTTCTTCAGACTGACTGCGGGGGGGGGGGGGGGGGGGGGGGGGGGAAGAGCAGCAGGGCTGGACAAAGTCAGGCAAGGGATAGGTGAATGCAGGCAAGGGGAATTTTGATTGGCAGATGATTGGACAAAGTCCAGAGATGAAAAGACAGAAAATTTAGTAAGGATAGAAGAGGCTTGAAATGTAATCCAGAAGTAGGAATATAGGTGGAAGGGGACAGGGGGAAGGAAAGCAAAAGGGAAAAACGGGTGCACGTTTAGGTGGGGTAAAGGAAAGTAAGGGGGAAAATAGGTGTGGTAGGGAAAGGGGGGCTGTTTGTAGGTTATGTACCTAAAATTGCAGAATTCAATGTTTATACTGTTGGGTTGTAAGATTATGGTGCTGTTCTTCCAGTTAGCATGACCTTACTCCAGAAGCACAGGACAGAAAGCTTTACTTTCCAACACATGCTGGGAGCAAGTCCTAAGATGGAGGGTTTGATAAAAATAAAAGGATTCATACAATAGGTATAGAGAACAGAAATGGGAGGAAACCCTTCAGCAATATAGTGAATGTAGGAGATATCTTATAGGAGAAATTGGGAGCATCAAAGGGCCACAAAATATTATTGGCAGATTAAGATTAAGGGAAATTCAAAGGAATTGCACAAAATGGAACGCATCTATGGGACAAAACAAAAATGGGGAAATATCTAGGACACGTCTGAAAGGAACTGCAATAGTCAAGAACGATTTTAATCTAGATATTGATGAGACAATCCAAACTGATACGGGTATCGTAGATAAGTCTGTGGAGTCTGTCGGGAATTTTTCATTACTATGTATTTACATTTTTCATCTGTATTCACCAAGCAGAAAGGGATTGCAGTTGGAAAGCTGAGGAAAGATTAGATAGACTGATTTTTTTTTCCTGAAGTAGAAGAGGCCGACAGGGAATCTGGTAGAAATAGACAAAATTATGAAAAGTGCAGATTGGACAGATATTAAGAAACTTTTCCCAGTGGTTGGGATGTCCAAAACTAGAGGACATAGCTTTAGGGTAAGACATGAGGTTCAAAGAGGATCAGGGAAAGGAATATTTTTTATCCAGAGTGTGCTTGCAATGCAGATCATACTGTCTGAATGTGTCGTGAAGACAGGTACTTCCACAACATTCAAGAACTATTTACACACCCATTTGAATTACCAAAGGAAAGGCAGCCGGACTACATGCAGGTAAGTGGACATAGAAAAAGGGGATACATAACAGCTAGTTTGTGTTGTATCACATTAGAATTGTGATTCATGAGATCAACACCATGCAGAAAACATTAAGCATCCCTCATTTTTTCCTTTCACATTTAAGATTTACCTTTGTAATCAAATATTAATTTTCCCCAAATAATATTCCAAACTGCTGATGAATATTAAGTGAATATTCTTCCTGGAATAGGCACCAATGAAATTGCAAAAGTTGGCCATGCCACTTATGCAGACTGCAGACAATCAAATCCCAAGTACCAATAAATTTAATAAATGCAGTTCATCTGGTGAACCAAAACAAGCGTTCATATTTCTGCATTACTTACCTGGACCAGCTGCCGAGACCGTTGCAACTGATGTGGGTGCACTGGAAGAGGCTGGTGCTGTAGACTGAACAGATGATGTGGGTGTTGAGACAGACGGGGCTGCCGTACTACCAATAGGTGTTGATGTTGTAGTAATCATTTGTGAGGCCATGACTGGTGTCAGTTCTGATTGTTGAATTATCTTTACCCCCTCTGGCTTTGACCAGGCAGATTCTCGTGTCCGAGCATTGTAATAGTATACCTAAGCAAGAAAGAAAACCTCTTCGTTACTAAATGCAAACAGGATAAACAAATGTATAATAAATATACAGCAATCATAAAAGGAAGTTTTTCCTCACAAATGAATTTGGGATTAATTATTATTATCTAGGCTCAATTGAATGTGCCTCTTGATAATTGTAACCAGTACATCGAGGACAGTGGTGTGGTTGATCACGATTTATGTACGGATGGAAAATATTCAAGAATGATTCCCATTAGTTGTCCGATTACTCACCAACAACAATTAGATGCGATAGACCTACAGTATTTTCCTTGTACACAAGGTAGTGGGATGATTTAGCTTTTTATGTCATAGGCTGCTTTTATGTTCATTGTGCCTTGGATGTCAACACAGGAAATCTTCATTGGTGCACCTTCATCCCATTCACTTTCAACTGCTCCATCAATAACCTTACACTCCATGCAAATCCAGCAGTGGAGTCAACAGTGACTATTCCCATGTTCAGCTGATTCGCAAAATACAGGACATTAAAAAAGTCAATGCCAACCCACAGTAGGAAAGATGTGGTTTGTAGCACGTGATGCCCATTACATGTACTACTAATTTGGATGTAATCCACATCTTTCCTTCTGTGATACCAAACACTTGTAAGCACAGGTGCTAATTTATAACTATCGCCAAAAGAAAAATGTAACAACTGTTCCTTTACACAGATCGATCCAACTCTTACCAGACCCTAGACCGCTATCCAATAATTTAGAAATCCTGATGCAACATCCAGTTCACCAGGTAATGCTTGCCTTGATCCCATCCTGTACATAAGTGCTACAGTCCCTGCACACCTATCCCACTCACATAAACTACAGTTCCAACATTCCATTTAAATGTACGTGGTTACACTCTTTATTGTTGTACCGTCTAACAAAGTAAGGTCAATTTCAAGTGTGATGGGTCTTCAAAGTCCTTGGAACAGGAGAGGCTAAGTAGGCAAATTAAAATAGGCAGCGATTGGATAGATTTAAAAAAATCTCCAATGGCAGAGGTGTATAAAATTAGATTAAAGTTCCAAGCATACTGCCTTAGCGTTTCAATTTACCTATGACATGGGTCCTTTCAGTCCAAAGAGTCCCTGCCAGAGCTCATAGTTATCTGTTAAACATATCTCCACACTTATTTGCCTGTAACCTTCTTTGACACAAACATATGATTTTCTTTGAAGGCACAAAAAGCTGGTGTAACTCAGCGAAACAGGCAGCATCTCTGGAGAAGGAATGGGTGACATTTCAGGTCGAGACCCTTCATCAGACTGGTTAGGGATAAGGGAAATGAGAGACATAGACGATGATGTAGAGATAAAGACCAACGAATGAAAAATATGCAAAAAAAGTAACGATGATAAAGAAAACAGGCCATTGTTAGCTATTTGTTGGGCGAAAATGAGAAGCTAACGCGTCTTGGATGGGGGAGGGATAGAGAGAGAGAGAGAGGGAATGCTGATGCTACCTGAAGTTAGACAATTCAATATTCATACCACTGAGCTGTAAGCTGCCCAAGCAAAATGAGATGCTGTTCCTCCAATTTGCATTTAGCCTCACTCTGACAATGGAGGAGACCTAGGACGGAAAGGTCAGTGTGGGAATGGGAAGGAGAATTAAAGTATTCAGCAACCGGGAGATCAGGTAGGTTCAGGCGGACTGAGTGAAGGTGATCAGCAAAATGATCACCCAATCTACGTTTGGTCTCGCCGATGTACAAGAGTCCACATCTTGAACAACAGATACAGGAGATGAGGTTGGAGGAGATGCAAGTGAACCTCTGCCTAACCTGAAAGGACTGTCGGGGTCCCTGGACATGGTCGAGGGAGGAGGTATAGCGACAGGTGTGGCATCTTCTGCAGTTGCAGGGGAAGATACCTGGGGAGCGGGTGGTTTGGGTGGGAAGGAATGAGTTAACCAGGGAGTTGCGAAGGGAATGGTCTTTGCGGAAGGCAGAAAGGAGTGGAGATGGGAAGATGTGATTCGTGTTGGGATCCCATTGGACATTTCAGAGGATTGTGTGTTATATGCGACGGTTCATGGGGTGAAAGGATGAAAATTGGTGGTGAAGTTGATGAAGTCCATGAGTTTTGCATGAGTTGACCAGGCCAGCCAAATAATATGCAGGCTGATCCTGAAGCACACTCTTCATCTGTAATGCATGTATTTTTTTACATCAGCTGCACACACATATTTAATTAATAAAATTACCTTTTTGAAAAAATATTATCGCATATGCAATTACTATTCTTGCAGTGGAATATTTTATTAAACAAGAGTTAATCACATATTATGTTTCTTGTTTATGCTCATTATGATTACCACAGCTATGGAAAATAAGAGTTCTCACTTGAAAATGTAAACTAATGAAACACCATTCCCTCTAGGGGTGAGATTTGCAACATTTCCCTCAGTACTAAGAGCTTTTGGTCCTTGTGGGCCAGAGGGAGCTCTGTATAAAAGTGAATTACATTTCAGTTAATTTGCATTTATCTCATTTCCAAAACATGCCTAGTATAAGACTTCAAATTTCTTCTTGGTGAATCAACTTTAAAATCAAAGTTTTTGTTTCAAACTTGTATTGACAAAATTCAAATACTAGATAGAAATACTAATGAAAAGAGTGAAACTGGCTGAAGAAATACCATGTTGGGCAATTGGAAGTTCAGGATCACCGCTGTGATGCTCTGCCAGGTGGTCAACCAAATAGCATTGGTTCTGCTGTATGTCATTGATCTGTTAAAATTAACTTACTTACCTTCCCTCTCTTGACCAGCATATCCTGACATCCAGGGCATTTCATAGTTTCTGCATTTGCTTTGTTGGCATTTAAATTGCCTCTCATTAACACATCACCCAAATGGCATAATCAACAGCTAATTTCTACTGCAATCCAGGAATCACCCCAACATAGACATTCCTTCAGCCCATCCAACCCCAGCCTCTTAAAATGAGTTTGTTTACTTTCTCCCAGTCCCAATAAAAGGTCCTTAAACTGAAACATGAACTCAGTTTCCCTTTCCATGAATGCTGGCAGAACCTGCCGAGTATTTCCAGCATTTTCTTCTTAGAGTCATAGAGTCCTACAGCACAGAAAGAGGCCCTTCGGCCCATCGTGTCCGTGCCACCCGTCTAATTTTAATCCCATTTTCCCACATTTGGACCGTAGCCCTGAATGTTGTAGCATTTCAAGTGCCCATCCAAATGCCTCTTAAACGTTGTGAGTGTTCCCGCCTCCACCACCACCCCAGGCAGTGAGTTCCAGACTCCAACCACCCTCTGGGTGAAAAAGTTATTTCTCACATCCCCCGGAAACCTCCCTCCCCTTACCCTGTATCTATGTCCCCTCGTTGTTGAACCTTTCACCAGTGGAAGAAGTTCCCCGCCATCTACCTTATCTATGCCCCTCATGATCTTGTACACCTCGATCATGTCCCCTCTCAGCCTTCTCTGCTCCAGGGAAAACAACCCCAGTCTGCTCAGTCTCTCCTCATAGCCGAGGCCCTTCATCCCTGGCAGCATCCTGGTGAATCTCCTCTGCACCCTCTCCAAAGCTATCACATCCTTTCTATAATGTGGTGACCAGAACTGTACACAATACTCCAGCTGTGGCCTCACCAGTGTTCTGTACAATTCCATCATTACCCCCCTACTTTTATATTCGATGCCCCGGCTAATGAAGGCCAGTAACCCATATGCCTTTTTGACCACCCTGTCCACCTGTCCTGTTGCCTTCAAGGACTTGTGTACCTGTACTCAAAGGTCCCTCTGTACCCCTGTCTTCCCTAGGGTCCTTCCATTCATGGTGTACTCCCTCTCCAAGTTATTCCTGCCAAAGTGCATCACCTCGCACTTTTCAGGATTAAATTCCATCTGCCACTGCTCCGCCCATCTCATCTATATCTTCCTGCAGCTTGCAGATCCCTTCCTCGCTATTCACCACCCCCCCCCTAACTTTGTGTTATCTGCAAACTTGCTGATCATGCCCTGTACGTTGACATCCAGATCATTAATGTAGATTACAAACAGTAAGGGACCCAACACCGATCCCTGCGGCACCCCACTGGACACCGACCTCCAGTCACAGAAGCAACCTTCTACCATCACCCTCTGCCTTCTGTCACTAAGCCAGTTTTTTATCCATTTTGCCAAGGTGCCCTGGATCCCATGGGCTCTTACCTGCTTGACTAGTCTCCTGTGTGGGACCTTGTCAAAAGCCTTACTGAAATCCATGTATACCACATCCACTGCATTACCCCCATCTACCTCCTTGGTCACCCCTTCAAAAAATTCAATCAAGTTAGTCAGACACGACCTTCCATTAACAAAGGCATGTTGACTATCCTTAATTAACCCTCGATCCTCCAAGTGAAGACTGATTCTGTCCCTCAGAATCTTTTCTAGCAGCTTCCCCACCACCGATGTCAGACTCACCGGCCTGTAGTTCCCAGGTTTATCCCTACTGCCCTTTTTAAATAATGGCACGGTAGCGCAGCGGTAGAGTTGCTGCTTTACAGCGAATGCAGCGCCGGAGACTCAGGTTCGATCCTGACTACGGGTGCTGCACTGTAAGGAGTTTGTACGTTCTCCCCGTGACCTGCGTGGGTTTTCTCCGAGATCTTCGGTTTCCTCCCACACTCCAAAGACGTACAGGTATGTAGGTTAATTGGCTGGGCAAATGTAAAAATTGTCCCTAGTGGGTGTAGGATAGTGTTAATGTACGGGGATCGCTGGGCGGCGCGGACTTGGTGGGCCGAAAAGGCCTGTTTCCGCGCTGTATATATATGATATGATATGATATGATTAGCTATCCTCCAGTCCTCCGGTACATCCCCTGTTGCAAGAGAGGCTCTGAAAATTTGAGCCAGAGCCCCCGCAATCTCCTCCCTTGCCTCTCTCAGCATCCTGGGATACATCTCGTCAGGGCCCGGAGACTTATCCACTTTTAAGCCTGCCAGAGCCTCCAGCACTGCCTCCCTGTCAATAGCAATATGCTCAAGAACATCACAACCCTCCTGCTCCATTTCTAAGTCAGCATCGCCCTCCTCCCTCGTAAAAACAGATGCAAAAAATTCATTTAAAACATCTTCTATGCCATTTCCAAACCAATTGAAAAGGCTCAATGACATACTCAGAAACATGGAACAGAATAATAGGTGCAGGAGTAGGCCATTCGACCCTTCGAGCCAGCACCACCATTCAATATGATCATCGCTGATCATCTAAAATCAGTACCTCGTTCCTGCTTTTTCCCCATATCCCTTGATTCCTTTAGCCCAAAGAGCTAAATCTAACTCTCTCTTGAAAACATTTAGTGAACTGGCCTCCACTGTCTTCTGTGGCAGAGAATTCCACAGATTCACAACTCTCTGGGTGAAAATGTTTTTCCTCATAACAGTTCTAAATGGCCTACCCCTTATTCTTAAACTGTGACCCCGGTTCTGGACTCCTCCAACATCGGGAATATTTTTCCTGCAACTAGCCTGTCCAATTCCATTAGATCCCATCTCATCCTTCTAAATTCCAGTGAATACAAACCCAGTCGACCCATTCTTTCATCATATGTCAGTCCCTCCATCCTGGGAATTAACCTGGTGAACCTACACTGCACTCCCTCAATAGCAAGAATGTCCTTCCTCAAATTAGGAGACCAAAATTGCACACAATTCTCCAGGTGCGGTCTCATCAGGGCCCTGTACAACTGCGATAGGACCTCCTTGATCCTAAACTCAAATCCTCTGGCAATTAAACCACTGCTTATATAAAAAAATAATCACATTCAAGAGCTTGTTTTATCAAACTGATTACATTAGATCAGAACAAGTCTTTGCATGTTGTGGACATGGATGTATTGTGCAGTCTAGTCTAGTACAATTACTGTTTCGCACACCAGTTAATACAACAGAACATGCAGTTAGAGAAACAGGCATCAGCAGTGAAATCTGTTTTATTCTCCCTTATCTCCGAGGAACAGACTTCAAAATGATAACATAACTATCATGCATATTGCATCCATAACAGGAGACAGACTATTGACCGACATCTACCACAAACCTACTGACTTCCATAGCTATCTGGACTACACTTCTTTCCACCCTGCTTCCTGTAAAGACTCTATCCCCGCTCCCAATTCCTCCGTCTATGCTACATCTGCGCAGGATGAGGTTTTCCATTCTAGATCATTGGAGATGTTCTCATTCTTTGGAAACGGGAGTTCCCCTCTTACATTATAGATGAGGCTCTCACTAGAGTCTCCTCGATATCCCGCAGCTCTGCTCTTGCTCCCCCTCCCCACCATTCACAACAAGGACATAGTCTCCCTTGCTCTCACCTTCCATCCCATCAGTCGTCGCATACAGCATATAATCCTCCAACTCCTCCCATTCCCAGTCTGACCTTTCTGTCATGGGCCTCCTCCAGTGCCATAGTGAGGCCCACCGGAAATTGGAGGAACAGCACCTCATATTTCGCCTGGGCAGTTTGCAGCCCCTTGGTATGAACATCGACTTCTCCAACTTTAGATAGTTCCTCTGTCACTCTCTTCCCCTCCTCCTTCCAAGATCTCCCTCTATCTTCCTGTCTCCACCTACATCCTTCCTTTGTCCCGCCCCCCCTGACATCAGTCTGAAGAAGGGTCTCGACCCGAAACGTCACCCATTCCTTCTCTCCCGAGATGCTGCCCGACCTGCTGAGTTACTCCAGCACTTTGTGAATAAATACCTTCGATTTGTACCGATAATCCTCCAACACTTTCGCCACCTCCAACGGGATCCCACTACTGGCCACATCTTCCCATCTCCACCCCTTTCTGCTTTGTGCAGAAACCGTTCCCTCTGCAACTCTCTGGTCAACTCGTCCCTTCCCACCCCCTCCCCAGGTGCTTTCCCTGCAACTGCAGGAGATGCAACACCTGTCCCTTTACCTCCCCCCTCAACTCCATCCAAGGACACCAACAGTCTTTTCAGTTGAGGCAGAGGTTCACTTGCACCTCCTCCAACCTCATCTAATGTATCCGGTGTTCCAGATGTCAACCTCTGCACATCGGCAAGACCAAGTGCAGGTTCGGCGATCGTTTCGCTGAACACCTCTGCTCAGCCTCCTTAACCTACTGATCTCCTGGTTGCTCAGCACTTTAACTCCCCTCCCATTCCCAATCTGACCTTTCTGTCCTGGACCTCGACCGTTGTCAGAGTGAGGCCCAGCACAAATTGGAGGAACTGCACCTCATATTTCACTTGGGTAGCTTATACCCCAGCAGTATGAACATTGACTTCTCTAATAGCCCTTGCTTTCCCTCTCTCTCTATCCCCTCCCCTTCCCAGTTCTCCCACCAGTCTTACTGTCTCCGACTACATTCTATCTCTGTCCCGCCCACTCCCGACATCAGTCTGAAGAAGGGTCTCGACCAGAAACATCACCCATTCCTTCTCTCCAGAGATGCTGCCTGTCCCGCTGAGTTACTCCAGCACTTTGTGTCTACCTTCGATTTAAACCAGCATCTGCAGTTCTTTCCTCTGCATATTGAATTCATCCTTTATGGATGTAATTACATCTAATGAAGCCAGAATTATCCGAGCTTACCTTTCCTTCTGGAGTTTTGTTTTCCACCCAAATTTCTTCATTGTTTGGCAACCCAGGAGTTGGAGCAGAAACTGGGGGCATCCCTGGTGGAAACATCATTCCTGGTGGTGGGGGCATGCTGGCCATAGGAGGAGGTATGAAATGTGGTCTCTGGAATTTAAAAAATGACATTAAAGCAGAAGCAGCGTAAGTTCTGGAACTATGTGCTTAGTGTATCACTAACAAAGCCGAGTCTCAGCAAACCAAAGTGTCTATGAAATAATTTATAACCCCGGGGACATGCCAACATAACGTGTCCTTATGAACATGGAATGTAATAAAACAAGCAGCAATGGATGGATGCTTAGGCTGCACAGAGAATATTAGTACCAAACAGAGAAGCCAAGTAACAAATATAAAGAGAATACGTAGACTTTACATTTCCTTCCAAACATCAGGAATTAACCTAATTTGAGGAAGGAAATTCTTGCTATTGCGGGAGTGCAGTGTCGGTTCACGAGGTTAATTCCCAGGATGGCGGGACTGTCATATGATGAAAGAATGGAGCGACTGGGCTTGTATTCACTGGAATTTAGACGGATGAGAGGGGATCTTATAAATACATATAAAACTGCTAAGGGATTGGACACGCTAGATGCAGGATACATGTTCCCGATGTTGGGGGAGTCCAGAACCAGGGGCCACAGTTTAAGAATAAGGGTTAGGCCATTTGGAACTGACACGAGGAAAAACTTTTTCACACAGAGTTGTGAATTTGTGGAAATCTCTGCCTCACAAGGCAGAGGAGGCCGATTCACTGGATGCATTCAAAAGAGAGTTAGATAGAGCTCCGAGGGCTAGCAGAATCAAGGGGTATGGGGAGAAGACAGGAACAGGGTACTGATTGTGGATGATCAGCCATGATCACATTGAATAGCGGTGCTGGCTCGAAGGGCCGAAAGGCCTACTCCTGCACCTATTGTCGATGTATCTCTGTAAAAGAGGTGAAACAAGATCCCACCTTAGCTTGGCACAGAAGTGAACTGTTAACCCACTTGGGAAAGGAACTGAAAAACAAATTATCTTCTAACAAACTATGGTGTATTTTAAAAATCCATTGAAGTTCTACCAGAAAAAGGAAATTAAAAAATATATAGCCAAGTCACTATATCTATCAATCAAAAATACCTTAAGGAAATCAAAAAAGTTTGCGTACAAGATGGGTTGGAAACAAGTCAACTCCTTGCAAACACTGGACAAACATTGTCCCTTTACACAATCACTGTATCAATACACATGAACTCTGGAAGACATCACTGCAAATCATTTGGGCCGGACCATTTATTTAGTTGAATGTCATTACCATATCATAAAGCATATACAAAAATATAATTAAGTACTGTAAACACCGTTACCCGGTACACGCCTGCTTAGCAAAATACCAGTTACTGGCCCTCTGTAAGCTATGACTGGGTTGTGTTCCTGAGAACTGTTCACGAATCCCACAGGTGGCACAGTTGCTGCCTTATAGTGCCTGAAAGCTGGGTTTGATTTTGACGACATGTGCTGTCTGTGGGGTGTTTGTATGTTCTCCCTGAAACCGCATCGGTTTTCTCCAGATGCTCTAGTTTCCTCCCATACTTCAAAGACTTACAGGTTTGTAGGTTAATTAGCCTCTGGAAACGGTAAATTGTCTCTAGTGTGTAGGACAATGCTAGTGTACACGGGGATCACTGGTCAGCACAGACTAGGTGGGCCGATGGGCTCACTTCCACACTATATCTCGTCTAAAGTTCACAAGGCAGAAATGTAGTTGCAAACTGAGCACGAGCATGGCAGAAGGTGCCTGCAGCCCCACAGCAGGCAATAAGTCCATTCCAACAGTTTACCAAACACTTATTCGTATGCACGGGATGTACATAAGTTGAGTGGTTGCAAGCTGGGAAAGATCCGTTATCAAATCACCATTGCAGACGAGGAAATTTAACTTCGATATCTTTTGTGCCTTATTGGATTTACTCAGGAACTTATTGCACTTCAAGTTATAACAGCCCTATAACCAAGGTTTAGGGTAACAGCTTGCTTGGTTTACTCAGTTTGTGCGAGGAAACATTCTTTACCCAAGATAATTTCGGCGAAAGTTGATTTTTGGTGTCCAACATTTAAGTGTGGAAAATCTTATTAAAAAGATATTTCAGCAAATGTTACAATGGGCCATTGCTCTCTCCAAGCTCTTCAAAAACTTTGATTTGTTAATGAATCACATGCAACGGTTTCATTATAGTGACATTGTGATTAATTAACTTCCTTTACTTTTACTGTGAAAACTACTTTGTTTACAATATCATGGTCCTATGGTTGCATGAAATATGTTGTTAGGAGTTAAAATGTGAGGAAACATATTCACAGAAACCAAATGCGTTGGAAGGACTGCAGATGCTGATTTAAACCGAAGATAGACACAAAAAGCTGGAGTAACTCAGCAAGTCAGACAGTATCTCTGGAGAAACTGAAAACGTGACATTTCAGGTCAAGACCCTTCTTCAGACTGAGTCAGGGGAAAGGGAAACAAGAGATGTTGACGGTGATGTGGAGAGATATAGTACAAATGAATGAACGGTATGCAAAAAAGTAACGATACAGGAAACAGGCCATGGTTAGCTATTTGTTAGGTGAGAATTAATATAGACAATGAGACTTAACAAGACAACTTTGAAACCAGTACAACTTACAGACTCAGATATTTTCCCCAGAATTTCAGCTGGTGTGATTTGACAAGAGTTTAACATTTTAGAGGGAAGAATAGATCAGTATAAAGTGACTATTTTCAATGGTTGAGTAATCTTGATCTCAAGCTTTAATCTAAAAAAAAGAGGTAGACCTTTAATCAAGCAAGAGTGAAATGGGGAATAACAAAAATCAGATGTGCAGGAAGGAACTGCAGATGCTAGTTTACACCAAAGATGCACAAAATGCTGGAGTAACTCAACAGGACAGCATTTCTGAAGAGAATATGTGACGTTTCAGGTCGAAACCCTTCTTCACAAGAGAATCAGAATCCACAAATGGTAATTTATTGTCAAGCAGAAAAGAAACCACTTGGGTACCCAGCTGGTGAGCAGCATCTGTGGAGGGAAATGGACAGACAGTTTTGGTTCGAGATCCTTCTTCAGACAGATGGATGGGAAATAAACTGATCAAAAGTGGTGAGGGCAAGGGGTGCTTAGGGAGTTGGTGATAGTTGTATTTGGGTAAGAAGGGATTGATGAGCAGGTGAGTCAGGTGGAGATGAGAAGGGTGGAATTACCAACCGAAGCTGAAGATAAGTAGAGATGATTCGAGTGGAAATGGTGGAATCTAATAAGAAACCAAAATGGGGAGTGATATATAGAACGAGAGGGAGAAATGGTGGGGAGAAAGAAACAGAAAGGGGTGGGGTGGGGAAAGGGAAGGATAATGGGAGATCTGGGGTAGGGAGGAGTGGCTGATGAATAGATGGAGATGAAGGTTCAGGAGGGGAAAGGAACTTGGAAACAGGGGCAGGGGGAGTGGAAGAGAATGTGTGAGAGGGGATAAGGAGGGGAGGAGTTTGATTGATGTGAAGGAGAGGCAAGAGTTGGGAGGGGAACTTGAGGAGCAATTGAATGAATTCAATAATCATGCCATTGGGTTAAAGACTACCCAATCGGAATACGAGGTGCTGTTCTTCCAGTTTGCAATTGGCCTCGCTTTGGCAGTGGAGATCAGTAGGTAATGGCGAGCATCCAGGAGCTCCAGCTGTCCCTAGAAGGCAGAGCCTAAATGTTCGGCAAAGCGGCCCAGAGGGAGGGGGGGGGGCTTTGTGGATGGGAGCACGTTTTCTGAAGAAAGGTGAGCTAGAGTGGGAGGAAGACTAATCAAGGTAGCTGTAGGAGTCTGTGGGTTTGTTCATGTCGGTGGATGGTCTGCCTCCTGAACTGGAGACATATCAAGAAAGAGGAGAGAGAGGTGTCAGAGATTTCCAAGAGAATTTAAGGGTTGGCTGGAGGTTGGTGGTTGAACTGATATAATTGAAATGTCAAGTGTTCATGTCATATCTTCCATTGGTACATTTATGTTACCTGTCTGGAAAAAGAAATATGGGACAAAGCCAGATATATGGCCTGTGCTAAATAAAGTCAATCTCCATTGAGTTCTGTGCACAGTAAGTAACGTGTACAATTGTCATTCGTGCGCACACTGCCGGGAGATTAAAGGCAAAATGTTTCATCTTGAAAATAAAATTCTATTCTTTATTTGCAGAAATGAATGAACAAATCATCGGTTTTGCTCAAGGGTAACTCAGCACAGGAACAGCTCTCTGATCATTATATTGTGCCACATTATCATTTAACTGCAACCAAGCCAGTGGATGATTTGTCTCCACTTAAGTTTCTGGAAACCTTTAGTTGGCATATATGTTTGAATAATTCTAAAAGTCACTCAATGGTTTGTGACATCATGAAGATATATTAAAAAAAGAAACTTAAAAAATAAAACATTACATAAGCTAATGACTGAAACTAAAACTAAAAATTCAGGACATACTTGGCAGATGAGAAGCATTTTGAAAAGAAACAAAACATCTCAGGTCAATTACCTTTCATGACAACAAAGAAAATATAAAGAGAAAAATAAGATTCAATTGCACTGAAGGGAGTGATGTGGGGACAAGGGCAGAAGAAACTAAATGGATTGTTTCTGAAAAAGTGGAGACCAACAAAGTTTTAACAATACATTTTTGGGATGCATGCGAAAAGAGGGTTGTGAAGGCTCTGAAATAACAAAAAGGTCTTTGGGGAGTGATTACACATGATTTGAAAGATCAAATGTCCAAGTAAAATTATGACAAAGTGAAAAGATAAGTGAGCCACCGAACACAAAGCAAAGAAAATGCTTCCTGTTACTCCTACCTTTCGTACCCACCTGTAAATGTGGTGGAGCCATGGGCGGTGGCATTCCTCCTGGCAGAGGTGGAATTGGAGGCATATTGGGATCAAATGGTGGCCGTCCAAACGGAGGACGTGGTGGTGGTCCTCTCATCATGGCAAATGGCGGAGGTGGTGGACGCACGTGAAGAGGTGGTGGTCCCCGCAACATTGCATTCGTTGGAGGAGCAGGACCACGAAATCGTAAAGCTTGCTGATGTGCCATTCTATCAGAAGAGATAAAATATGAATAGATGTACAACAACCGCAGTGTTAGTCTTTAAATTAAGTATATATTAATGACATGTTCTTATTATTTGTTCTTTTCTCTGCATCTCTTCCATATTCATCAGCCAACCTCCAATAGCCTGACATCAAATGGCTGTTAGTCATTTCCATGTCTCGGTTGTGATAATTGTCCTCTGACCTGTTTTTTATTCAATGATCACATCATCCAGTGGACAGATCATGGATAATAACATCTTCAATATTCGACATGAAAGCCAGCAGTAACATATCTCTCATAACTAACCGAGTAAAATTGATCAAAACTGGAATCTTGGAACTATGTAGCAAACGTTAACAATTCTTGAGTGTATAAAACCCTTTCAGCACATACATCCACTCAGCCTCAAGATGACACACTCATAATTAAGCTCAGTCTTGAAAGCATAACTGCTCCAACTACGTAGAAACAAAGAACTGCAGATGCAGGTGTATACCAAAGAGACACACATAGTACTGGAGCAACTCAGCAGGTCAGGCAGCATCTCTGGAGAAAAAGAATAGGTGACTTTTCGGGTTGGGACCCTTCTTCAGACTGAAAGTAGTGGGTGGGAAGAGAGCTGGAGGCGACAAAAGATGAATACAAATCAGGGCCAGCAATTGTGGCTTGGTCATTTGTTGCTCGCCCCCATTTGTCCTGGTCTTTTTTCGCCTCCAGCTCTTCCCCCTGACACCCTACTTTCAGTCTGAAGAAGGGTCCCGGCCCAAAATGTCACCTATCCTTTCTCTCCAGAGATGCTGCCTGACCCGCTGAGTTACTCCAGCACTTTGTGCCTATCTGTGTTCCAACTACGTATCGGTCCCAAGGTCACATTTTGCAGAACAAGCAACAAAAAGAGTTCCAAAGCACAAGCTACCACTGCATCACAATGCACAAGACAAGTTAATCGAAGCAGGATTTCAACATAGGTAGACACAAAATGCTGGAGTAACTCAGCGGGTCAGGCAGCATCTCTGGGGAGAAGGAGTGGGTGACGTTTCTGGTCGAGACCCTTCTTCAGACTGATGTCAGGGGAGGGGGCGGGACAAAGATAGGATGTAGTCAGAGACAGGAAAACTAGTGGGAGAATTGGGAAGGGGAGGGGATAGAGAGGGAAAGCAGGGACTATCTGAAGTGATTTGAACATGATGTTTGCGCAAATTTATGCAAGACTACACTCACCCAGCTAAATTTCAAATATAACAGCCATTTGAATATTTCTGAAGGCACTACCAGCTCCCCTGCATTCAAGCACATCATTTATAGGCTTGCTAAATTTTCTATGGGTGGCAACAACTCTCTGGTATTACAGCCAATCACTGGGAGCTTCTGCAGTAACTGCTGGCAAAATATTTCACTGGGAGAGATCATGATCGGATCAAAACTCTGCTTGGATGCACAATATTTCAATTTTCCCAGTGGAGCTCATGAATAGCAATCAGAAGAGGTTACCAGGGATAACCCAATTTCCATCACAGGACCAACACTAAAGACCCCGCAAACTAATATGAAGGCTAATCAATTTGAGGAATCTCTTGACCTTTGGCTGTACATTTAAGTCTGCATGCAAAATTTCACGTAAAAAATTGTTTCTCTTCCACAATTTTTGCTCTGCAACTAATTCACACAAAGTTTTAATACTCATGCACAGAAACATTTTCAAGTTAGTATAGCACTCTTGAAAATAATTTTCAGCAAAATGGATTTGGCTATTGCAGCATGGTCTTGCAGAAACAATAAAAGGCAATACAGGTCCACCACTGGCCGACCCTGACCGTATCGGGACCTGCGGCTAATCTAAAGATTGAATCTGCCCCATGTGGCAAGGACTCTCGCCCGGTCACTGTGTTCCCATGGCGGGCATCTGAGTCCGACCTTGTGGGCCTGTATCTCTCTCCCCCCCCCCCCACCCCTCTCCCGAGGCAATGACCTTGGTTGATCTGGTAAAACGGATAATATAGCAAAGCTCTGGAACCAAGGGTGCCGGAAAATCATTAGCGGACCTATACACGTTACTGGCAATAGTAAAAAATATCCAAAATTCAGGTAGCAAATCTTCTCTGAATCAGATCAATTTACTTTAATGGGTTTAACTTTTAATTTATCTCCGGATGTCTTTGATGGATATACGGCAGCACCACCGATCAAATGTCATTCAATTTAATGACATCAAGGTTCAACTAGTCCGTTTCTCTCTACATAGATGGATTCTGACCTTGAATATTACAAATATTTTCTGTTTTTATTTGACAATTCCATCCTTTGTTTTTGTTTAGTTGGAAACTACAGTTGGGCGAAGGCCAGGCAAGGTAAAACCTATTGTGTAATTTGTCTTAAAGACAGTACTGAACCAGCTGAGTTTTATATTTAAGTGACAGTCAAGTACCAATCATCCTTTCAAAAGCCCCGTGTCATTGGATTCAACTTTACAGCCTGCCATTTGAACTCAAGGATGCTTGCTCATCCTGCACCCTCACCACAAATATTGATTCTGCTGCGTTTCAAGCCAAGAACAGGCACGGTGTCTTTTGAGAAAAGATCAGCAATTAAAACTTGTAATAAGGGTGTAACCATTGAACTTCAGATGAATCATTATTTCGATTTCAAAAGTGTTCGATAAGCCACTGTGTTTTGGTATTCAGCACATGATCACGATTCTGACCTTGGACAATATCTCCAGAGGTCACTGGATGGTGATCAAGAACAGCAAAAAGTCTGATTCCCCTACAAAAATCACCCTGGGTCAAATGTGCTGCTGCCATAGCCAAGATTAAATGACTTGCCACTGAAGTTAGAGGATCAGAAAGAGAATCAAGCCATAACTTCTCGACAACTCCACCCGACTGCCCATGGCTCGGATGAAACCCACTGTGGCCACAGTAGTGAGCAAAGGACTGAAACAAAAGCGATGTTTAATTGGCTTAGATTGAACAACAACCATGAGACATATTTCAGGTCTGCATCAGCAGCATCACTGTTCTTACTGCTCAGCATGTTAATGGAGACGGCAGGTTAGTTTTTATTTTATTTTAGTTCAGTGTAGGTGCCGCAGATGGCAACATTTTTCCCATTGGAAATTCCCAGGCTTCAAAACCAACTAGTCTGTGTCAATCATCTGGGACTGACAGTCATGGATCTGATGCCTTCTGATGATTATTATTGGAATTCTATTTCCCATGATGCACCCCTGTTTGTGGGCAAAGAAAACAAAGGCCCAACCAATCGTTTCATAAATCAAACTTAACTGAACAAAAAAGTGTGCAACAACTTCCACACATGATGCGAGTCAATGTAAATATTGGTTCCAGTGTCGAATACTTTACAGCCTTCTCTTCTAACTGTCCCATGACAAAGACAATTGTACTCCATGCAGTCACAGGTTATTCAAATTTCCAATTTAACAGTTTCACTTTAATACTCACTTCATATTAGCTGGCAGGACAGAGTGCTCTACACAATTATATTATGCACTGCCACTGAAGGGTAAAGTAAAAATTACTGGAACAAATCTCATAATTCTGGCAACATGGATCCAAAACAAATTATGGCAAGGTTCAACAAATAGCAAAGTGATAATAATCCGATAAATCGATTTTAGTAATGTTGATGGGGTTATAATTATCGAACTGGACTTTATGAATAAACTCTCTTTTTCAAAATAGATCTTTCAAACATATTTTAGATGCATTGTTTAAAACTTTCCTCTGGAAAACTGCTATTGTGACATGACTTTCACCGTGCTGCAAAGGAGTGTTACTCTGGTTGCTGGATAAGGAACCTGCATTATTAGTCCTAAAAATGTCCAAGAACATTTTACAACCAATTGGTGCCTTTACAAAGCAGTGTCACTAGGAAACATGACAGCCAATTTTCCAACTAAAAGATCCCAGAAACATCAATGGGATCGACTCCTCCTATGAAAGCCAACACCTCCAACAATGCGGCACTCACTTAGTGCTACACAAATGCTTCAGCTATTGATTATATCAAGTTCTAAAGGGGACAGAACGTATAATAAAGTTAAAAGAGCTGCAAAAATACTCATGACAACTTTGAAAACCCCTTGCGAAAATATACCATTCTGTACATTCTGTATCAGAAAACACAGCAACTACTTCAAATATAAATCAGTCCCACTGACATCAAGTCTGAGGAAGGGTCTCGACCAGAAACGTCACCCATTCCTGCTCTCCAGAGATGCTGTCTGACCCGCTGAGTTACTCCAGCATTTTGTGTCCACCACTGACATCAAGGTGAGTTGATGGTGGCATAGATATTAACTACAGGACATGCTCACAGAAGGCTCGAATATTAATCCAGTGATGTGTGTTGAAAGCCCACCGCAGCAACTTTGAATTTAAATTCAACTAACTAAATGCAACTAGCTGAAATCCAACTTTGAACTGCAAGATGATGGGCAAATCACATTGAGTTCACTCAAGTCCGTAAGGGATAGAATTTGGCTCTCTGTATCTAGACTGGCTAACATGTAAACCAAGATAACCGCAACAGTTCTTATTTGTCCTGGCTAAACAGAGTGCTAAACATAGTCAGTAACGCCTCAGTCAAAAAATGTCAATTCATAAGTTTAATGTGGTTCTAGAAACAGCGCACCCCAAGTCCTGTTGTCTGGAGACATATTCAGTTTGTCATCATCGTTTCTTTCTCCAGTGCTATGATCAAGTCATATCTCAAGCCTTACGAACAGATCTGAAACGAATCTCACTGGAACTTAAAGGAAAATAATTGCTAATCTTTATGACTATTTTAATTGGATATATTGTAGGCAGACTTCGAGATATCCACAATGAAATGTCAATTATTTAAAAATATCCTAGCTGAATGGAGTACATTATTCATTGACGCTGTTTGCTTCACTATTTCCTCATATATCTCAAACCATTTGAAATATCCATCCACACTGGTCAAGCTCAGTCTTGTTCGATGGATGCTTCTTCCCTCTAAACGTTACTTCATAACTCGATGCATCGCTCATTGTAAGGCAGATGTTCTTCAACCGATACGTTATTATCAAAGATAATATAAGAGACTGTATGACACCCTATGAAATAAAACAGGGCAAATTAACTGCACTTTACCATAATATTATAATTAAAACAACCAAGTAATTTGTCATATCTGTTTTTGGTCGATAGGCAGGCTCCAAGGTTATGTATCAGAATCCATGCTTTTAGGAAGAAAATTAGAAGAAAAGCAGCTTAAAGCAACAAAGAAAGACACAAGATGGAATCTGTGTGAAAGAATTGGCCCTAAACGTTTTCTTAGAGTTGAAGATGAGCTATGTGATTAATTAACCGAGGCAATCGCACACTTCGCACTCATTAAATGGATACACAAACAAATTGCGATAACCCAGTCATATAATGCAAAAGAAAGATTTTCCTGCTATATACTATCACATATAGATTTACTCATTTGCAACTCAAATTGTTTCTTCACCTTTTCATCTTTGAAGTTACAGCACTTCAACTCCTTACCAAGATTTGTAACTAAATATGATGGAAGGCAGGTGAACCTAGAATTGCCAAACAGTATTTTTTACTTTAAAAAATCATCCTTCGCCCAAAGTGCTCAAATGATATTTTTCCAACCAAACTGACACTAAAAATGTGTTCATTGTCCTAATGATGTTTTTTTTGTGAACACAATGTTTTACCGAAACTCTAATGTTATTGTTTAACCTTGCTTTTTGGTAACTTGAATCAACATCGAGAGATGTACAAAATTCACACCATCTTGCTTACAATGTATATTTCTACTACTCATCCAGAACAACTTAACTTGCACACAAAAAAAGATCTCCAATCTATCATTATCCAATGATTTTTACACAATTGCCACCAGAGGACACTCGCTATTCCGTAACATCAAATAAAATTTAACTAACCATAATAATGGCCATCTCTTCAGTAATATCTCTTAAGGGTTTTTATCCTGATAGCCTCATATCCACAACAAAACTACAACTGATGTTGGAAATGACCCCGTGAGATTATAAATATACAGCAAGACAGGAACAGGAGCAGATAGGTAGCATTCCAATCAAATTGCCATCTACTAGTAACTAGTAGATGGGCAGGCTTCAAGAAGGTTATGCTTTTAGAAAGAAAATGAGAAGAAAAGCAGCTTAAAGCAACAAAGAACGACACAAGATGGAATCTGTGTGAATTAATTGACCCTAAACTTTTTTTTGAATAAGTTTGAGATGTGCGGTGTGGTTAATTAACCGAGGCAGCAGCATGCCTGCTCGGACTGTCTCTGCTCGTGTGAAGTTTCCCGTCATGCCCTGATTGCAAAGTTAGTAGAGTTCCCCACGGATTGTTCCCTCTCAGGAGGATTTGAACGTTTACTGAGATCAGAGCGAGGGAAGAGGTGACCCGTGCCTCCTGCCGGGGCTGGGGTGCGCCTGATCTCCCACTCCAGTGCGGTGCTGTGCGGTGCGGTTAGTGTGCAGGTGTCGGCCCAAGCCAGGCCCGGCCGGATCGCTCTCTCTCACTCGGGGAGGGGAGGGGTAGGTTTGTAACCGGTGGCGTTGTTTATACCTCAAGATCCCAAGCCTATTCATATCCACGTACCGGGCCTGGTTGGAGGAGTCGCTGTTGGGTTTAGGCTGTTCGCCGGCTCCGTCATTCTGCGCCTGGCTGGGGTGTAAGAGGCCATCCTGCATCAACAACCCCACGTCGGCCATCATGTAGAGCAATGGGGGGGGGGGAGGGGGACTACTTCCGCCGCCCGCCGAGCGCAACCGACCCTGCTGCCGCGTCCCGCCCACTCCTCGACGTTCCATTGGTTGCCTGGCTGCCGGACCCGCAGCTCAGTGGCTCAGATCCCTGCCGCTCCGATGACGTCAGAGGATGCCGCTCGGCGGTCATGTTTGTGTGAAGAGCGGGACCGGACGTGACGACGTTCACCTTCCAAGGCGCTCGACGACCCCTCCCCTTCCAGTCGTGCGGCCGCTCGGTGCTGCTCCGGCTCCTACTACTCCCGTCTGATGGCGCCGTCGCAGGTAGGCATCAAACAACAACAACAACAAGCCCGTCTCCATTTCCCCACACACAATTCCGACCAATCTACAAAGACAGCTTCTGGATGAAAACCACCACGGGTTCTGACCTCCCCACCATCGAAGCAAGGCAAGGGTGGGACTCAACAGAGTTGCTGCCTCAAAAAGCCATTGCAAAGTCGCTGCCATCATCAGAGACCGTACACCACCCTGTCTCTGGTCACACACTCATTTCACCACTGCCATCAGGAGCCTGAAAACGGTAGCGTCCAGGTTCAGGACAACTACTTCCCTACAGCCATCTATTCGCAAAATGCTGGAGTAACTCAGCAGGTCAGGCAGCATCTCGGAGAGAAGGAATGGGTGGTGTTTTGGGACCCGAAACGTCACCCATTCCTTCTCTCCAGAGATCCTGCCTGACCTGCTGAGTTACTCTAGCATTTTGTGAATAAATACCTTCGATTTGTACCAGCATCTGCAGTTATTTTCTTACACTACTTTTTCCCTACAGCCATCATGCTATTAAACACTACAATCTCCAAATAAGCTCTAAACTACATAGACTTGGGGGCATTGGTTTTGACTTTTTGCACCATTATTGTTTATATTTATGTGTGTGTGTATATATATTATATATATATATATATATATATATTATATATATATATATATATATATATATAGGAAAAAAAACTACAGATGCTGGTTTAAATCGAATGTAGACACAAAATGCTGGAGTAACTCAGCGGGTCAGGTAGCATCTCGGGAGAGAGGGAATGGGTGACGTTTCGGGTTGAAACCCAGTCTGAAGAAGGGTCTTGACCCGAAACATCACCCATTCCTTCTCCCAAGATGCTGCCTGACCCGCTGAGTTACTCCAGAATTTTGTATATATATATATATATATATATATATATATAATTCTTTACACTCATCTTGTATAATATAAATATAAATTACAGATTGCTTGCAGTCAAGGTTAGGTGAATCGAAAAATAGTTTGTGTGCTTAATTCTTTTATATGTCTTGAAAGTTGCATGACTAAGGGGGCAAATTGATACTGAGTGATAGCAACCCAGTGAGAATTTCTACCTTGCTAATCTGGAATAGATGTACTGCAAGCAAGCCACCTGAGTTGTAAAGTCAACTCAAGATTGACTAATGTCCCCCTCTGCAGTTTGTGGAACTTAAGTAAAATTTATATTACACTTACTTCAGTCAGAGTTAGACACAAATTTACTCCCAGGCCAAATAAGATATTTGTTCAAATAACTTAAAGTTTTGTTAAAAATATAGCTTCTCAGTATTTTAACAAAGGAGAGAGAAAGAGAGATCAGGGTTGGAATTTAAGAAATTATGGTCTGAGTAGCTGAAATCAAGATGAAACGACTTTGGTACATTTAGCCTAATATAAGTAATGCTGGAATCATTATGCATTCCTCCAAAATGCTGAAATGGTTGGTCAATCAGGATAATGCACATGGAGTTGGGTGTAATACACCAAAGTGGATTAAGAAGTGGTTGCTGTGGCAGTGCAAGAGTGGATATGAGGATTGTGCAGGAAATGATAATGAAGTAGATTAATTGTGAATTTGATGAATGACTGAACGGGTTCCAGTTTTGTCTGCTCTTGGATAATTATCTCTGTTGTAATGGCGTCTTTGACATTTGGCTTTTTCTAGGTAGATTAACCAGAGGACAAAAAGGACATTCTAATCCTTAATGACCTTATGGGATGGGAATTCTTATTTCATGTGCTCACAAGCTTTGGTCCCAAGATTCTTAAGTTACATTTTTTTTTAATGAACTTTACAATCAAAAATGTACAGATGCATTCAAACTACAATATAGAAATGCAATTTTCCTGTTATTGGACAAAAAAAATCAAGTACTTGACCAAATAATCAAGAGAACATAAAGATCAAAGGTCATCTTGACACTCTGCAAATTTGAGTCTTACAAAGAAAGAAGAAAGCTGGTCTTGGAATAGTATCTAAACCTAATTCACTTGCCCTCTTTGGAGAAAGAAATCTGCTCTCATTACCCAAATATAAATCTAGTCTCTTGTGTTTGCATACCTCAGTGGGACTGCAAGTCATTCAGTTGTATCACTGCAATGCAGTGCTTCAAGACGGATTAATTAGAGCAATACATACTGGATCTGCCTGGCCTTGGTTGCAAAAACATAGAGAAATGGTACTCAGCAGCAATAATATCATCAGCTCTGCACATGCTCAGTGTTGCTCAGACATAATCATGAGAACTAAACCACAGCAGGCCAATATGTAATGGTTTTCTGAACACTGTTAAAGTCATTCCAGCGCTGTGCCAAGCAGATAGCTCTTGGTGGCAGATTGGATGGAGGAATCCAAAACTCCATCTGCACACCTTTACATAATGGTTTTACGGTGTCTCCCAGACCAGAGGCCTCTGGGGAAGGTGGTTCCTCTACTGTTAAAGCAGCGGATTTATCAAAACTGCTTTTTGACAGCCCCTGTTTTCTGTTTGTACATGCATGAATATAAAGGCCAACGAGCTGATTTGACATGAAGCAAAACAAATGATGCAATGTGCACTGTCCTGTTCTTCCCTGGAAAGATGTTACAAAACGAGAATTCACTGCAGTGTCACCAGATAACAAACAGAAAAATCAACAAGGTTTCCTGCTCCTATTTTCTTTATTGTAATTCCTGCTGCATCTAAATGGGCAACAAATAGAACAGGAATGGAAATTAACAACTGAAAACCCTAAGAAAATTTACTATCTCGGCATGACAATAAAGAAAACCAACTTAGCAGAGTCCTAAAGCATGATGACGCTGTTAAATACCGACCCACAAAATTCAGAAACAGAATCTCCAACTTGTTCTGCCTAAAAATAGTTGCTAGTTGAAAGAGATACTGGCATTTCTTTTGTGCCTTTCACAACCTCAGAATGTCTTAAAGCTTCTTTGGCCTATAAAGTTTTGTTTTTTTAAATTCAGTCATATTAAAACAATTTTCAAACAGCAAGCTTCCACAGCAACCAATATGTTAATGCTCTGACAGTTCATTGTCAATGGCGTAGGCAGGAACTGCAGATGCTGGTTTACACCAAAGATAGACAAAATGTTAGCGGGACAGGCAGCATGGATGACCCGAAACGTCACACATTCCTTCTCTCCAGAGATGCTGCCTGTCCTGCCGAGTTATTGCAGCATTTTGTGTCTATCTCCATTGCCAATGGTGTTGATTGATGGATAAATATTGGCCAGAACTACACAAGAGTGCCAGAGGTATTTTATATCCATCTGAGAGAGCAGATTAACATGATATCCAAAAAGTATAATCTCCAGCAAAGCAGAACTCTAAGTAATGTTGGAAGTATCGATTTAGATATGATGCTGAAGTCACTGACGTGTGACATGAAGTTGCAACCTTCTAATTCAAAGGTGAAAGTGCTTCATTCTGAGTCTTAGATGATACATTAACAAAATTGACTGCTGAATAAGGTGGAATGAAATCCATTTAACATGTACAGTTTTGCTCTAGCATCACATTCTGATTCATATGTATTAATAAGCCTTGAATGAGTTGATGATGACCTCCAAGCAATCTCCTGACATTCCTTTCTTGTTACCAGTGCATGCTGAATTATTTGGGTACCCAAAGTTGCAAGAATTTATTCCCATTAAACTCTTTGGTTAATTTTGTATTTTCATTTGGCTAATGAGGGAGCAATAGTCATGGCTGGATTTGGAGTAATTAAAATTCATTTTCTCTTCTGAGATATTTTATTATGAACTTCATTTAAAAAAAACAAAATTAACAAACTCGCATCTACAGTCCCAGGCATTGGTGCCTTAATGCATCACAAGATATTTTTGTACAAACTACAATACATAAGTAGTGGTTGTGATTTGGTTGTCAACTCTCCATGATTGTTCTGGAGTCTCTAACAATGAAAGATGAATTTATGGGACTGCATCCCTAGAGAATAACCATTAGAATAGTTTTATCACAAGGGTGGTGCTGCCTCACAGTGCCAGAGACCCTGGTTCAGTCCTGACCTTGGGTGCTGGCGCATCGTATCCCGGGCAGTCGCAGCCCATACACCGGGGTCCCACCCAGAAGGTCCATCTCACCCCCTGGAGACTGAGGACTCACCCACCGTGGATGGTGGAACTGCGATCCGCGTCGAAGACCCGAACCCACCCGGAAAGCCCGTCTCGCCCACCTCGGATTGAGGACCCATGAGGACCCATGGGAACCCACCCAGAGTACCGGTAAGCTGACCGGCTGTGGGAGAGAGTGCACGGCCTTGACGGTTGGGGCCCCTGCAACAGCCTGGGGCTCGGCTGGACCGGGCACTACGTCAAGAGGCCGAGCACGTGGACCGCACGCGGCCTACAGCAGTGCAGCAGTGGTGGAAGACACCACGGCTACGTTTGGCCAGGCCAACCCTGCAATGCTGCCAGGACAACAGACCTTCATGTTCAGATCAAGATCCCTGCACTTGCACCAACTGGGACTTGAAAATGCTGCCAAACTGGCGACTCTGCATATTGTCTCAGTGTACTACTGCTATATACATTTTAACTATCTAAGATGCTTATCTAAGATGTATCTAAGTGCTTATGCATAGTGATACTTGTACTGCACTGTATACAAAAATGAATTTCACTGTACCTCAAAGTACCATACCATAATATACCTCAGTATAGAAATTGATGGTTCTCGCTCTGATTGCATGGGTTTCCTCCTGGTGATCTAATGTTCCCCTGCGTCCCAAAGACATGGAAGGTGGTAAATTAATTGACTAAATTGTCCCCCGTGTGTAGGTGAGGGATAGAATATGGGGGTGGGGGGGTGGAGTTGATGAGAATGTGGGATTAATTTAGGGTCAGTGTAAATGGGTGGTTGATGGTAGGTGTGGATTCAGTGGGTCAAAGGCCCTGTTTCCTTTCTGGACAACTCTATCATCATTTGCTATTTTTAAAAAGAATTATTGAATTATTGAAGATTGTGGGTGCAGAAGGCTATTCGACCAGTCAAGAATCATTCAGTCAGTTAAAAAAGAACAAAATATTATTTGGGAGCGAAGAAACAGTGGTAAAATATTGTGTGGCAGCACATTAGGAGATTCTGCATGTCAGTGAGTGGATTATGAATGCTACCCACTCCTTGCCATTTTACTTCTGATTTCCTGTCCAATCAGCACCGTTGGTTATGTTATGGACCCACACAACAGGAAAGGAGAATACAAAGCCAGGCAGAAGATCACAGATTACCCAACGAAGAATTGCAGCAGAAGGAGCAGTAGAGATAAATAGAGTTTGGATGTTCTGGTTATAGAGATTGGAAATGAAAACGTGTTACCTGGTGACTGTTAACTAAAACCCACAAGCTTTGTGTCACATCATCATGCTGAATTGGATTAAACAGCAAATGAAATCTGATACTGTATCTTCATAATGAAAATTTGCAACATGTTCTTCCCTTATCAGAACTAAATCCTGTCTTTTTGCTAAGATATGGCCTTCTGGCATGCAGTATAAGTAGGTGAAAGCATTCTGAGAAAAGCAGTCTTTGTGTAAATGTACAATCATAGGACTCTCACAGAAATTGCACTGGCTGAATCTTCTTCAGTGGACCAATAAAGCAAAAATGCATAAAGACAGTCACATAATGCCATCTTATTTCAGTATGCCTCAGATGTACTTTGAGAATATGTACACATCAGATGAGCACAGTATGATGTTATTTCTGTAATTGTCTCCCCATTCTGTCAACTTTGGAACTTCCCAAATCATCGTGAAATCTTCACCATTCTGAGAAAGCAGAAGGAAATCCTGATCTCTTCCACACTCTGTTGGAGCATTTAGGTGAATACAATTCCTGGGTCCCAGCACCCAACCTTCCAGATATCCCCTTCCTCCAAATATCAAAACAAAATGCTGGAGTAACTCAGCAGGACAGGCAGCATCTCTGGAGAGAAGGAATGGGTGATGTTTTGGGTTGAAACCCTTCAGACTGAGAGCCGGGAGAGAGGGAGACACAGAGATAAGGAGGTGTAAGGTGTGAAAACAAAACATCAAAGGGGATGAGTTCAAGGAAACTGTAAAATAGATCATTGTTATCTAGGAGAAGGTGACAACGAAACATATATAGATAAAAATTAAATTGGGGACATTAGATTAGTCGGAGAACTAAGAAGGGGAGGGATAGAGAGAGGGAAAGCTAGAGTTACTTGAAGTTAGAGAAGTCAATATAAGTCCCAGTAGGGTGTAAGCTACCCAAGCAACTTCAACAGCCTGACCGCGGGAGAAGACGGCAGGGGAAGAGAAAAGACATTCTGGCCTTCCATCACAGTGAGGAGGTGACTGGTGGAGACTCACTGTGATGGATGTTTCTTTTGTTTGGTTTATGATTGTATGTGTATTGCATATTTTTATTGCTTATTTTTATTGGTCTTATTGTTGAACTGCGGGTAATTTTTCATTTCACTGCACATTTATGTGTATGTGACAAATAAATTGACTATTGAGATGCTGTTCCTCCAATTTGTGCTGGGCCTCACTGACAGTGGAGGACGCCCAGGTCAGAGTGTGAATGGGAGGGGAAATTAATGTGTTTAGCAACCGGGAGATCCCTTTGATGTCTCATTTTAACACCTTACACTTCCTTATCTCCGTGTCTCCCTCTCTCCTGACTCTCAGTATGAAGAAGGGTCTCGACCCGAAAAGTCACCCATTCCTTCTATGCAGAGATGCTGCCTGTCCCGCCGAGTTACTCCAGCATTCTGTGTCTTATCTGCGGTGTGAACCAGCATCTGCAGTTCCATCCAACACATCCCCTTCCTCCACCCGTTCCTTAGCCAGTAACAATGCAGATAATCTAGTCCATTGGTCTCCTTTTCAATACTATCAGCATGTTTCTTGTATCACTAGAGGCCGTAACACCCTCGATCATTGCTTTACAAATATCAAAGATGTTTACTGCTCCATACCCTGATCACAAGGTGGTGCTGCTACTCGCTGCTTACAAGCAGAAACTGAAGCAGAGGATCCAGCAAAGAAATTCGTAGAGTATTGATTTGAGGAAACAGGTGAGATGTTTTTTGAGACTGCTTTGAGCTGGTGGTCTGGTGTAGATGCAAAGTACTTGTTTAGTCGCTCGCCTACAAACACTGATTCTAAGCACAAATTCCCTCCTTTATTCATGAGCAGTCCTAGCTTATCCCTGGTTATCCTGTTTTGAAGGCTGTTTAGGTGTAAAAAGCGTAAGGATTTTCTTTAATCTGACTTGCCAAAGCCATTTTGTGGCCCATTTTAGCCCTTCTTAGATGTGGAGAGGATGTTTCCACAAGTGGGAGAGTCTAGGACTAGAGGTCAAAGACTCAAAATTAAAGGATGTTCCTTTAGGAAGGAGAAGAGGAAATTCTTTAGTTGGAGGGTGGTGAATCTGTGGAATTCTTTGTCACAGAAGGCTGTGGAGGCCAAGTCAATGGATATTTTTAAGGCAGATATAGATAGATTCTTGATGTATGAATGTCAGGGGTTATGGGGAGAAGGGCAGGAGATTGGGGTTAGGAGAGAGAGAGAGAGATAGAACAGCCATGATTGAATGGGGGAGTAGACTAGATGGGCTGAATGGCCTAATTCTGCTCCTGTGACTTATGACCTGCTACTCATCCACTTAAGTTCTTTCCTCGAATATGAGCTTTCATCAATTGGAAGCCATGGATGAATCATGAGTTAATTCAACTCCTTGTTGAATTCCAATTTCCAGCATTTAAGTCAAATGATCCTGAGCTTTACAAGAAACTATTATATGATCTACAAATTCTGGAACAAGAGTTCCAGGATAACCACATAGATACCCATCTATTGTGGCAGGCTTGCATGCTAAAATGGGCTACAGTGTGAAGTTGGGCAATATCTTTAGCAACAATCCATCTTTCCCCAAAGAGCTCGATGCATTGTATGCACACGTTAAACAGAAGGTCGGTGGAATGATGTCATCTGTCACGACAGTCTCAGGTGCACCTGCGCCCACGGTCATTGTTGCAAATGTCAGGTCAACCTTCCTGAGATTGAACCCATGCAACTGACCCTGATGAAAGTCCCAGGTCATGTCTTCAGAACCTATGTGGACCAGCTCGCAGGAGTATTTGTGGACATCTTTAACCTCTCCCTGCTCCATCCTGAGATTCCCCTCTGCTTTTAGATAACTCCTATAATCACATTGTCAAACATAAGCAAGGTAGCGTACCAAATGACTACTGGTTGGTTGGTTAACATGCAACAACAAAAGCTTTTCACGACCTCAGTATACGTGACAATAAACTAAACTGAACTGTTCAGTGGTTCTAACTTCCAGCATCATGAAGAGCTTCGAGAGGAGTGTGATGGTGTACGTTAACCCCAGCCTCCCAGATATCCTTAATCTGCTGCAATTCACTATCTACCACAACACAGTACCTCCTCCTCAATTGGATCTTCAACTTCCTGAGCCACAGCGCACAATCATTAAAGATAGGCGACAAACATCCTCCATTTTAATTCTCAACATGGCTGACTCACTCGCATGTATACTCGGCCTCTTACTATGTTCCCTATGCACTCACCACTGCGTGACCAAATTCTGTACTAACTCTATTTGCAGAAAACACCACCCTGGTGCACCAAATAAACAATTATGAGACGGAGTACAGGAAAGAGATACAGAGCTTAGAAACATAGTGTCAAGACAACAATCTCTCCCTCAATGTGAGCAAGACAAAGGAGCTAGTCCTCAGCTTCAGGAAACGGAGTTACAGTAGGTACAAGCTCCAGTCGGCTTCAATGTTGTTAGAGGAGATGGTTCCTGGGCATAAATATCCCCCAAAAATTTCCTGGTCCAACTACATTGACGCTACAGCCAAGAAAGTACATCAATGCCTCTACTTCCTCAGAAAACTAAGGAAATTATTCATGTCTCAAGACTTACAATGTCTACAGATGCACTGTAGAAAGCATCCTTTTGGCAACTACTTTGTCCGAGACTGCAAGTTATTACAAAGAATTGTAAATACAGCCTCTTCTCTCACACAAACCATCCTCCCCCACCATTAATTCAATCTAGACTTCCTGCTGCCTTGGGAAAACAGCCAACATAATCATGGACTATTCACACCCTGCTCATTCTCTCTTCTCCCCTCTCCCATTCATTGGGCCAAAGATACAAAAGCTTGAAAGCTCCTACCACCAGATGCAAGAACTGCTTTTTCCCCACTCCTGAGTCAACCTTGTGTGCTAAGGGTGAATTTCCGATTTTCCAGTCTAATTCACTGCAGCCCTTACACTTTTTTAATCTGCTCCTAACATATATTCTGTTTGCTTTCCACTTTGCACAGCCTGATGTACACATGAATGATATGATTTGCCTGGAAAGTTTGCAAAATTATGTTTTTCACTGTATCTCTGCATGTGACAATCATAAACCAATATCAATACTTGTTATTGATGTTGTGCATTCTGGTTTCTATAAAGTTTATGGTTCTTTCGTATGTCAACTACAACAATCAAAAGTGCAATTGGTGCTTCAGAGTACCGTGGCTGAGGTTTGCTGCAAATTTTCCCAGTTGTGTAGAACTACCCAGGGTGGATGACGAGGACGTAAAGCAGCTCCCACCACAGGTTTATGGTGAAGGAAGAGTTCTAAAACAGCCAGTCATTGGCAAAGCTATTGGGTTTTTTTAATTCACCACTCGCCTACTCCTGGCCAATCCTCAAACCCAACAAAATCGATCTACATTGGTGTGTGGGATTGGAAAATGTGAAACACTTTTCGTGTCTTGGCAGCCAGTTCTCCCAGTAGGGAGGCATGATAAATTATGAGAATGGTTTCAGTGAGTCCCTCGGCATGCACTCCTGCAGGCTGGAAGGAACCAGCCTACAAAATCCCCTGATGGACATCTCGCTGTGCTGGGAGGCCAATAAGTTTCGGGCAAACTAAAGAGTGTCTTTCACCTAGTTGATGATCTTCCAGCACCACTTGATGTCCATCTCCAAAAGTCACCGTGGGAACAGTCCATAACTCAAAGTCCTCTGTTACAGAGCTGCTTGCAATGAAGCACGACAAGGAGCCTTGCCTCAATCTCCAGACTCTCTTTGCAAATCCAAATCTGCAAAGGATGTGGGCAAACATCCCCTTTCCGTAGCAGCAGTCCCAAGGCTAGCTTGCATCGGTATAGAGCTGTGCACTTTCAGCAAGTCTGGGCCTACCCCGTCCCACCGAGCCGCATACAACTCATACAACTATGCCATTACTTTCAGGAATTTCATTCGACTCAAAGGCATAGATGGAACCAGTTAGTTCCTCCAGGGTCATTGGTTGGTCCAGACTTTCTCGCTTGCTATCCTCTGTGACCTCTGTGATAGGGAGGATAGGAAGTACTGGGAGGTTGTGTTGTCTTTGGGCATTTCTGTCATTTCAACTGGAATAGGAGGATCTGCAGATCCTCAATAGGTCCATCTGGGAGGATGTTATAGAGCCATTCCCCACCTTGAGGCTGTGGATCACAGAGCTCCTCCTGTGAACCTTTTGGAAGAAGAGGTGTGAGCATGTCTCATCTTGCCCCATGAAGCAGATTCTGGATTGGAAGGTGATCTTGCCGGTTCTGCACCTCTCGGAGTTCCTTCCTCACATTCGCCCCCGTTGACTGCAGGTGGAGCTGCTGCAAGTCAGGCTAGAGATGACACTGTTCTCTCCAACGCTCTCTTGTTTTTTAAATACCTTTAAGGATGAAGAACCTCTCAATGTTGTCCTTGGTTGTTTCCCACCAGTATATCACGGAGTCAATGAGGGGCTTTGCGGATCTCCAGTCTGTGTAGTCCTCATTAGTTCCTTGACATACTCGGGTCAGCAGTTTTAAGTTTAAATTTCATATCCCCTGCCTGCCTTCTGGTCCTCCTGTGGGTGCAAGGAAGCCTGAAGGAGGCAGCGTTCAGAGAAAAACACCGGTATGACATTGCCCTGTCTAACCGTGTTGGCTTTCGATGTGTAGAGGAAGTTTATCCAGGACTGGGCTGAGCTGCCTAATCTTGACCAAGTTCGCTGTCCAGTCGCTGTCTCTGTCCAGTCCGCTGTCAGCATGGCCAGATCATCCAGACACATTGGTGATGCAGTTCAAGTCACCGGCTAGAACAACCAGCCACTGGCTATGCATGAGCAAGCCACACACATTGGCTAGTTGGGGCAGGGACTTATGGTACATTACATCCACCACGAGGAGAAGGCCCCCAACCACCTCCCCAACTTCAGCGATTAAGAAGTTGACTCTCAACCACTGAATCCCCAGGACAGATGTGCAAGAGTGATTGCCCCTCAACCATACTGACAGTCTGTGGGGCCACCCTCGTGTCATGGAGGTGTGTAAGAGTCACATCTGCTTTGACATTGGCATGGTACTGCAAGGTGTTAACCTATCACTCAATGATTTTTACACTGTGCACGTTCAATGTTGCCAGTTATATCTCCATTGTTGTTTTAGTGTTCACAGTCTTTTGTCTTGAGCCCTCATGCCCAAAGGTGAACTGTAGTACCATTTCCAGGCTTAGGTACTGGGTGTTGTCTCCTTCAGGGAGAAGAGTCTTTTCTGTCAATGCTGGTGGTGTTGGGGAAGATCGCTCCTTGATCCTTTCTCCTTCAAAAGCTCTGTACCCTCCATCTCCATCTGAGGTGTGTTGGGCACTTCGCAGTTCCCGGTCTCCCGAAGCTGGGGTGTGACAGGCAGAAATGTCCCCTCGCACATGCCTGTGTGTTGGCTGCCAATCTGCTAATGGACCTGTATGAGATGTCCTCATTCTTTAGGCAATGGGGGTTCCCCTCTTCCATCAAAGATGAGACCCTCACTCGTATCTCCTCAGTACCCTGCAACTTTCTCCCTTACTCCCCCACCCCCTAGTCACAACAGAGAAAGAGTCCCCCTAGTCCTTAACTTTCACCCCATCAGTCGTCGCACACAACACAACATCCTCTGAAATTTTCGCCACCTCCAACTGGATCCCAACGCTAGTCACATCTTCCCATCTCCACCCCTTTCCGCCTTCTGCAGAGACCATTCCCTCCACAACTCCCAGGTTAAGTCATCCCTTCCCACCCAAACTGCCCCCTCCCCAGGTACCTTCCCCTGCAACCGCAGAAGATGCAACACCTGTCTCTGTACCTCCTCCCTCGACTCTGTCCAGGGACCCCGACAATCCTTTCAGGTTAGGCAGAGGTTCACTTGCCCCTCCTCCAACTTCATCTACTGTATCCATTGTTCAAGATGTGGACTCTTATACATCGGCGAGACCAAACATAGACTGGGGGATCGTTTCACTGAACACCTTCGCTCAGCCTGCCTGAAGCTACCTGATCGTCCAGTTGCTAAACACTTTAATTCTCCTTCCCATTCCCACGCTGACCTTTCTGTCCTAGGTCTCTTCCATTGCCAGTGAGGTGAAACGCAAATTGGAGGAACAGCATCTCATATTCCGTTTGGGCAGCTTGCAGCCCAGTGATATGAATATCGATTTCTCTAACTTCAAGTAACCCCGGCATTCCCTCTTTCTCTATCCCTCCCCCACCCAAAGTCGCCCCAGCTTCTCATTTTCACCCCACAAACAGCTAACAATGGCCTGTTTCCTTTATCATCGTCACTTTTTTGCATATCTTTCATTCATTGTTCTTTATCTCTCTCCATCATCATCTATATCTCTTATTTCCCTTATCCCTAACCAGTCTGATGAAGGGTCTGCGCCCGAAACATCACTCATTCCTTCTCTCCGGAGATGCTGCCTGTCCCGCTGAGTTACTCCAGCTTTTTGTGTCTCTCCTTATTAACCTCTGTGTTTGTACTCTTTCTCTGCCTAAGTCATTGGCTTCTCAAGTTGGGTTCATCCCCTGATGGACTGTGGCATGATTCTTTACTTGCCAGTGCCATTATTCTTATCAGCTCTTTGACTTTTTGGTGGTGTCTTCTGTGGCTTTTTCCTCTTCACCAGCATCTCCCCCAACTTCCTCTTCCATCGACTCTCCCTCCAGGAGAGGGCTCTGGGAGTCCATGTCTAACGTTTGGGAGCTTGGTCCCAAACCACACTCTCTTCCTGGTCCCGGTTCCTGTTGGGGTCTCGATGGTGTCACGGGGTATGTCGACATTTCTAGGGCACCATAAATACCTGAGGCCTCAGAGAAACTCCAGGTCCATGTGGCTGAGTCTGAGAATCAAGGAAAAAGGAAAGCCATACATCTGACCAAAACTGATCATCTTGTATATTGATGAGTATCACACTGTGCTTGTATATTGTCTTTGCAATTAAGGTGTTGAATGAAGCTAAGCATATCTTTTACCAATTATAAGTGGTGTGTCTCTTACATACAATTTTGGCATAAAGTCATTAGACATGAGATGGTGTGATCCTTTCAGAAAAAGTTACTTGTGTTGCGTGTTATCAAATAACCATTCAAACCACTTTCTGCATGCCTTGGAACCTGGTGTTTGCTAACTGAATGTCATAACAGTAAAGTTAAGAGATAATAAAGGCGCAATAAACTGCAAATACCAGAAACGTATGATCAGTCTGTAGTAGCATCCTGACCCAAACTGTTGCCTGTCCATTTCTCTCCACAGAAATCTACAGGGATCCAAGGAGAGATAGCTGAATGGATAGAAAATTGGCGTCGTCAGAGATGCTGCCTGTTCCGCTGAGTTACTCCATCATTTTGTGTCTATCTTCAGCAGGTGATAGATGCAGGTTCATAATATGTATTGTGCCCATTTTGCAGGACATTCTAAATGTGGCAAGTGGGACAAGGGGCTGCAGTGCACAACTTCACAACATGAATGAATAAAACTGTCATTGTTCAACACAAGGGCAAATCAGAAAAAAATTGCAGTTGCTGGAAACCTAAAATAAAAATAGAAAATGCTGGAAATACTCAACACGTCAGGCTGCATCTGTGGAAAGAGAAACTGAGTTAACATTTCCATAGAATCTACAACCCATCCTCAGAAAACAAACAGAGATTAGGGTTGAACCAGGGTTGCTACGTCAATGTGCTGCCCCCTTCAGTTGTAAGGATCATGTAGAAATAAAAGAAGGGATTGTCAGATAGGCAAATCTGTTGGTAGGCTTGTTGATCACAGTTTAATTTTTTGTTCAGCCAGCACTAAGGAATGTTGATGGTCAGATTTAGTCTTGCATTTACCTCACAGCAAGCTCCTGACATAAATAACATTATCAAGTCATCGGAGATAGGCACAAAATGCTGGAGTAACTCAGCGGGACAGGCAGCATCTCTGGAAAGAAGGAATGGGTGAAGTTTTGAGTTAAGACCCTTCTTCAGACTGAGAGTCAGAGGAGAGGATGTGAGATATGTAAAGGTAAGGTGTGAAAACGACTGATCAAAGCAGGCGATAATCAAGGAAATGTAAATGGTCAAGAGTGTTTAATTGTCATATGTCACAGATAGAATAACAGAATATAGGGGCCATGGTCAGCTCCACTGTGGATGCATGATGCTGTGCCTGATGGCTTCTTCATCTTTCTTAAGAGAGGACCATTTTCCTTGAACTTCGTCCCCTTTGATCTCTCATTTTCACACCATATTTCTGTCTCCCTCTCCCCGACTCTCAGTCTGAAGGGTCTCCACCCGAAATGCCACCCATTCCTTCTAAACAGAGATGCTGCCTGTCCTCCTGAGTTACTCCAGCATTTTGTGTCTATCTTAGGTGTAAACCAGCATCTGCAGTTCACCTACACATTTTCAAGTCATCGTTGCCAATTACTATTTACATGGCAAGCACTTTCAGATGGAATGAGACCAAAATGTACAGGACTAATAGCTCTATTAAAAAGTCCTCTTTTAATTATATCTGCTAACATACTGGAGCTGAGGTTGTCTAACTCACTAATTAGGAACTGGGTACATCAGCCAATTCCATTATATCCCTTGTGAGAAATTAAAATGACTTTACTTTGTTGTTTAGAAAATCTCTAATGGCTGATTCAAGTTAACAACGATGTGCATTTTTGTGTCATTGGAATCTCCGTTGAAAATGCCTTTTGTTGTTCCTTTGTCCTTGTAACCATAACTAGGAAGTACCATTACATACTTGATTTCTCTCGGATTTCAGCCCCATTACACCACCATTTATGGCAAACCCAAACTCCACACCATGGATGAGGGGTGATCATATGCAGGTGTATAAAACCATGAGAGGAATAGATTGGGTGGACGTACCGAGTCTCTTGCCCAGAGTAGGGAAATCGAGAACCAGAGGACATATGTTTAAGGTGAGGAAGGGAAGATTTAATCAGAATCTGAGGGGTAACTTTCTCACACTAAGGATGGTGGGTGTATGGAACAAGCTGCCAGAGGACATAGTTGAGGCAGGGACTATCGCAACATTTATGAAAAATTTAGACAGGTGCAGGGATAGACACAAAATGCTGGAGTAACTCAGCAGGACAGGCAGTATCTCTGGCGAGAAGGAATGGGTGATGTTTTGGATCGAAACCCTTCTTCAGTCTGAAATGTCACCCACTCCTACTCTCCAGAGATGCTGCCTGTCCCGCTGAGTTACTCTAGCATTTTGTGTCTATCTTTGGTTTAAACCAGCATCTGCAGTTCCTTCCTACAAGGTAGATGAATAGGACAGGTTTAGAGGGATATGGGCCAAGTGCAGGTAGGTGGCACTAGTGTAGATGGGACATGTTTGCTGGTATGGGCAAGTTAGGCTGAAGGGCCTGTTCTCACGCTGTAAGACTCTATGACTCTAAACCCACACTCTGCCACTAATTGTCAATGTGCCCTCACATGAATCATGTGAGGAAAATTACAATATAACTGCATAATCAAAGAATGATTTTGTAGCTGTGCCTTTCAGTCACATAGTCTGCAGCAAAATAAAAGAACTTGCATTTATGTAGCAACTTTAATGTTGTAAAATATCCCAAGTATTTCACAGGGTGGAAACCCACGAGGTCACAGGTGCATCAGTAGAGTTGGCATCAGTAGAGTTGCTGCCTTGCAGTGCCAGAGACCTGGGTTTGATCCTGACTATGGGCGCTGTCTGCATGTAGTTTGTACTTTCTCCCCGTGACCTCGTGGGTTTTCTCTCAGTGCTCAGGTTTCCTCCCACATTCCAAAGGCGTACAGATTTGTAGGTTAATTGGCTTCAATAAACATTGTCAACTTGTCCCTCGTGTGTGGGATAGTGTTTTTGTGGATGCGGTGATCGGTGGTTGGCGCAGACTCGGTGGGTGTTTTTGCGCTTTACCTCTAAAGTTGAAAGTCAAAAGAAGTATTATCATAAAAAGGTTTAACATCAAACCACAAAATAATATATTAATATGTGTAAACATATGGTCAGGTAAAGAGTTGTTTTTAGGAAACACTTTGAAGGCAGAAAGAGGAAGGGAGATCCAGGGAGGTTTAGGAAAAGTATTCTTTAGTTCAGGGTATAGGCAGCTCAAGACATGACTTCCAATTGTAATCCATCATGATCTAGGACATTGAAATCACTCCAGTCTTAAATTCATGAACGTGAATGGGTTTGGTAGTTCTGATCTTTGACCAGAAAGTGATACTTAGTGGCTTCAGTTAAGTTTGGTGGCACAACTTTTCGTGCTGCTGACTCACAGCTCCAGGGGCATTGGTTCACATCCTGACCTCACATGCTGAATGTATGCAGGTGATACATTCTCTCCATGACTTTGTGAGTTTCCTCCTGGCTGTTACATTGTAAAGACATGCTAGTAGATTAAATGGATACCAGTTATCCCTGGATGTGACTAACTGGCAAAATAACTAAACAGATGAGCTGATGGGCATACAAAAGAAAGGTTGCAACAGGAAAGGGAAAATGTGACTGTTTGGAGCTTGTATGGACGTGAAAGACTGAATGGCTTTCTTCTATGGAAGTAAATAAATTGTGTTTTAACCATCCCAGTCAGTCATCATGGGTGACACAAAGTGGTGCAGTAACTAAGCGGATCACACTTCAGTATTTGTGTCTTTTTTGATAAACCAACATCTGTACTCTACTCTCCAGTCTTTAAGAGTGAATAGGTGGATATACCTGTAAACTACCAGAGGAGGTCAGTGCTGAGCAATTATACCTCTGTAGAGTTATAAATTCCAGAAATTTATTACTGACGTTTTTACTTGAGGGTAAATTGCTTTGCTTGTTAAGCTAACAATGATTTTAAAAGTTTCATTAAAAACTTATATTGTAATGTTCCCCCCAAAAAGACGATAATTTCCCACTTGAACAATTCACTGTGTCAATTGCAGCACACGGTTGATTTGGTCTATTGCAATATCACACAGCTGCTGACAACTAACTTCACGGCTAAAATATTGAGAGCTCCCCTTAAATAGACACAAGCAGAATCCAAGCTGCACAGTTCCAACCTCTGAAACGTTCTGCTGCTTCAAGAATAGCTGGAATAGTTGCTACAACAATATAATTAGATTGGAGAGAAGAGGAATGGAGAGGGACAATGTTCCCAGCATCATGGAGAGAGACTTGGCTGATGGACAACATTACCCAGAGGAAGTATATTCATTGTGCAATACAATGTGAGTGCGAGTTCACTCGACAAATGCCCAGACTTTGAGGAATTTTGAAATAGTAATAAATCCCATATTCTCTTCTGGTAGCTTTGGTCACCTAAATGTGTCTTTGAGTGTGGAGCTTGAATTCTATCACTCATGCCCCAGTGAGCATTAAATTGGGATGAAGTATGGATTCACAGCAGTGCCATGGATTAACCTTGGCCTCAATTGGCAAAGTAAACCAGGCACTTAAAGAAACCATTTGAAGTAACAAGACGGTTCAGATTTCAAGTAGAACCATTTTAGTGATATTCTTAGTGCATCGGCTGTTAGGCGATGAGTCCTTTCCTGCCTGTGGTCCTTTTGCATGCCATCCAAGCAAGCGAGACACCATTGGACTTCAGTCTAGAGTATAGCAATGCTGTTGAAGATGCATGTGGGTGTGTAGATTAAGCCCTGAGGTTTTGTTTCAGAATAAGGTGTTTTTATAAAAAACATTTGTTCTGTGGGCAGACAAGATCTGGCCTTGCAATGAGATGTAAATTGGATTTTGAACTATTGTGGGCATTATTTACCCAGAACCATGTTTCTAGTGCAAACATAATCCAGATATTAGAATGCAGGATATGGTTGCAATTTAGTTTTTTGGTGAATTGAACCTATTTTTATTTCAACATTGTGAGAAATGCTTTCAAGGAAAGGTTTCTTTTACAAAATTTCATCATTATTACATTCCTCTTTTGTTCATTTGAATATTTTATTCTCAAGAAATACCTTGCTATCTTTAATCTTCTTTTCCTCGCCAAGTTTCCTAAATCTGATTTCACATCAGTTCATGCCACCCGAACTGTTCCTTTTTAAATTTTAGTTACTGTTTAGTCCATGACACCACAATGAAACTCAACACTCCATTTCTCCTCTGTCATCATTTCTCCGTTTCTGGAGTACTTGATTAGAAACATAGAAACATAGAATATAGGTGCAGGAGGAGGCCATTCGGCCCTTCGAGCCAGCACCACCATTCATTGTGATCATGACTGAACGTCCCCAATCAATACCCCGTGCCTGCCTTCTCCCCATATCCCTTGATTCCACTAGCCCCTAGAGCTCTATCTAACTCTCTCTTAAATCCATTGGCTCCAAACATACCTGCCCCATCTTATGCAAGACTTCATCTTTCCAACTCCATACTTCTCATGTGGAGGCGTCTAAGATTCCACTTCTCAACACTTCCTCTTTAACTTTAAATTGTCCCTTAAGGATATTAGTCTAAGTCATGTTGTCAATCTCCCCACTCATTTATGACGATACCAAACTTTATCTCTTTGACAGTTCCCACAATTGGTTAACATATTCTGTCATTTGAATAACTCTCTTTTCACAATATTAAAGGTGGTGCACAAATGCAAATTGGTAGAGCTGAAAGAAGAAACTGAGAATGATGTCAAAATGGAAATCCGTATTGAAATTGTTAAAGTTAATTTTCCAATTTCATGCTCTGGCTCGTACCTTTTCACATAAAAAATTTGTTCACACCCTATGTAAAATCTTTCATGCACATTAGTTAGAAAGCAAATACATTCTTCGATCTTTCTGCTTTCCAAGCAGGTATAATAACACCTCAGTATTGGACACTGATGAATCATACACCCAAACCCTGCTGCTTCTTGATCTCCATCTGCTGGTGAAAATTGTTAGAACTGAGAATAAGTGCTACGACTGATTTCTCCAGTTACCAGAAATTAAAAGGTATTCCACCCAATAATTAACATTTTCAAAAAGAAAACACATAACAATGAACATTAAATTATCTAATGGTCTCCTGTGCATTGTTTTAATGATGCCAATAAATTATAAAGTTAACGTGTATTGCTGGAAGGATTCAAATCCTAATCGATTCTTCAGCCAAAATTACTGTGTATATAATTCTACTCAGTATCCTCAACTGTGTGTGAGAAAGTAGCAGATCTCTTTCTTCTTGAAACTCTGCAGTATGTGGAATAATGATATTCTGCTGATATCTTGAAGGTATCACAAAATGCTGGAGTAACTCAGCAGGTCAGGCAGCATCTAGGAGAGAGGGAATGGGTGACGTTTCGGGTCGAGACCCTTCTTCAGACTGTTCTGCTGATATCTTTATCTTCAAGTCAGGAGCACCAGGATTTTGATCACCAGGTGAAGAATTATTGTTGGAAAATGCTCAATTTGGAGAGATATGATATTTAGAAACAAAATTGGTGATGATAGCCATGTCTTTCATGTCTTTCCCATGTCTTTCAAAAGAATAGAAACCATATTTTTGTATGACAAGGAATTTGCAATTGAGTGTTCAAAAGAGGAAGTAGTTTATTTCTGTTTACACCATCGACTCCTTTCATTATTAAAAAAAATCTTAATCACATAATTTCCTTAATCTGCTACATTTAGGGGAAATCACTCATAGTCTATGAAAGCCATCCCGAAAATGTAACCATTTTGGCCCTGGTATTCATTGATAATAACGTAGATGTTCCTTTGGTAATATAGCCCATGCTTCATTTCACATTTCCGAAAAATCAATCAAATAGAATTTCAGCAGCTGAGTGTGATGCCATCAATTTATATGCATGATTAGAATACATGGTGACCTGATTTTGTTTTCCTATTTGCAGTCGGGGACATGTTTAGCTTGGTTTAGAGATACAACCTGGAAACAGGCCCATCGCCCACCGTGTCCGTGCCGACCAGCAATCCCCGCACACTAACACGACCACACGGTGGTGCAGCGGTAGAGTTGCTGCCTTACAGCGAATGCAGCGCCGGAGACTCAGGTTCGATCCTGACTACTGGCACCATCTGTACGGAGTTTGTACGTTCTCCCCGTGACATGCGTGGGTTTTCTCCGAGATCTTCAGTTTCCTCCCACACTCCAAAGACGTACAGGTTTGTAGGTTAATTGGCTGGGCAAATGTAAAAATTGTCCCTAGTGTGTGTAGGATAGTGTTAATGTGCGGGGATCGCTGGGCGGCACGGACCTGGTGGGCCAAAGGGCCTGTTTCTGCACTGTATCTCTAAATCTAAAAAAAATCTAAAAATACACACACTCGGGACAATTTACAATTTTACAGAAGCCAATCAACCTGCAAATCTGTACGTCTTTGGAGTGTGGGAGGAAACCGGTAGTTCCTGGAGAAAACCCACGCAGGTCACGGGGAGAATGTATGAACGTCATAAAGACAGCACCCAAAGTCAGGATTGAACCCGGTTCTTTAGTGCTGTAATGCAGCAACTCTACCGCTGAGCAACTGTGCTGCCCCAATTTGATTTTGATTGAGTGAATTACAATACCAGATGAAACCATTTTGCAAAATCTTAAAGAATTTCCCCATGCGCTTGACCTCAACGTTACTGCCACTCCATTGTTCTTTGGTTAGTCTTATCCAGATTATTAATGAAGTACAGTTTCAATCTTCTCCATAATTTTTATTTATTCATTATGAATGTCTCTTGCTATCCACTTTGCTGCTGTAACACTGCAAATTTCCCCCGTGTGGGACAAATAAAGGAATATATATTACAGCATATCTCGGGAAAGCGCATCTCGGACCCGCAGATCCTCAGCATAGGAGCACCTCGAGGCTGTGTACTCTCCCCTCTCCTTTACTCTACACCAATGACTGCACCTCCACAGACTCCTCTGTCAAGCTCCTCAAGTTTGCGGATGACACAACCCTGATTGGGCTGATCCAGGATGGGGAGGAATCTGCCTACAGATGGGAAGTGACACAGCTGGCGTCCTGGTGCCATCGCAACAACCTGGCGCTCAATGCTCTCAAGACAGTGGAACTAATTGTAGACTTTCGAAGAGATCCCCCTCCCCTCCCCCCACTCACCATCAACAACACCATAGTCACATCTGTGGAGTCATTTAAGTTCCTTGGAACCATCATCTCCAGGGACCTTAAATGGGAGGCCACCATCGACTCCACAGTCAAAAAGGCCCAATAGAGGATGTACTTCCTGCGGCAACTGAGGAAACACAATCTGCCACAGGCAATGATGGTCCAATTCTATACTGCTATCATTGAGTCCGTCCTCTCCTTCTCCATCATGGTCTGGTTTGGCTCAGCCATCAAGCACGACATCCGGAGGCTGCAATGGATCATTCGCACAGCTGAGAAGGTTGTTGGTTGCAACCTTCCCCCCCTTGATGAACTGTACACTGCAAGGGCCAGGAAGCGAGCGGGCAAGATCATCTCTGATCC